>NW_006408727.1:4401690-4408528 GCF_000296735.1 Chrysochloris asiatica | reverse complement strand
AAAAAAAAAAATGCCAACCAAGAATCCTTTATACAGCAAAGCTATCAATCATATATGGCAGTGTAATCAAAACATTTCAGGATAAACAGAAACTAAGGGATTTTGCCAAAGCCAACCCTGTGCTACAAAACATCCTAAAGGGAGTTTTGTGGACTGAGAACCAACAAGAACAGACAACAACCAGAGATTGACATACGTGATAGCATCGCCCAGAATTAAATTGACAGAAGAAAGAGGCGAGAAAAGAACAAAACTATAAGAACAAACTCAGAGTATCTGGGAGGTCAGTCTATGATCAAAACAATTGCAAAGTAAACAAAGGTAAACACTTAGGAACAGAGATCCAGATGGAGAGAAGGTCAGGTAGATTACAGGATAAAATAGAATGCAATAAATGGAGAGAAAAGCTAATGGACTAAAAGGCAACATCAAAGAAAATTAACACTTCACAACATAACAAGAGAATGAAAGTCCAAGAACATGGAAACATTAAAACTATGAGGAAACTCACAAGAAAGAACACAAAAAGCAAGAACTCAACAAAAGAAGAGACACATAAAACAAAGAAAGCAGAAACACTACAAAAAAGCAAACATAATGGCAGCAATTAATCAATACCTATTGATAATTACACTGAATGTAAACAGATCAAACGCACCTGTTAAAAGACAATGAGTGGCAGAATGAATAAGAAAACAAGATCCTTAATATGCTGTCTGCAAGAGACACATCTCACACACAGAGACAAAAACAGATTAAAAGTCAAAGGATGGAAAAAAATATACCAAGCTAATTGCAATCAAAACTGAACAGGACTGGCAGTACTATTATCTGATAAAATAAATTTTAAGGCAACAACCAGCATAATATACAAAGATGGACATTATATCATGATTAAAGGGACAATTGAACAAGAAGACATAACCATAATAAATATCTGTGCTCCCAATGAAAGAGCTCCAAAATATATAGAGCAATCTCTAATATATTTGAAGAAATAGATGAATCTACAATAATAGTAGGTGATTTCAATACACCACTTTCAAAAATGAATAGAACAACCAGAAAGAAACTTGGCAAAGACACAGAACTAAATAGCACAATTGGCCAACTGGACCTCATAGATGTGTACAGAGCTTTCAAGCCCAAAACAGCACAATACACAATTCTTTTCCAGTGTACATGGAACATTCACCAGAACAGACCATGTCTTAGGCCACAAAACAAATCTTCACAAATTTACAAATATCAAAATACTACAAAGCATCTTCTCAGACCACAAAGCTATCAAATTAGAAAGCAACAATAGGAAGGCCAAGGAAATCAAGTCAAATACATGGAAATTGAATAACACCCTGCTGAAAAATGACTGGGTAGTAGAAGAAATTAAATATGAACTCACAAAGTTCCTAGAAACAAATGAAAACAAAAACACAACATACCAAAATGTGTAGGACACGTCTAAAGCGGTGCTGAGAGGGCAATTTATTGCAATAAATGTACACATCCAAAAAGAAGAACCAAAATTAACACATTAACACAGCATCTACAACAATTAGAAACAGACCAACAGAGGGAAACTACAGCAACCAAAAGAAAAGAAATAATAAAGATTGGAGCAGAAATAAATGAGATAGAAAACAGAAAAACTATAGAAAGAATCAACAGGACAAGAAGCTGATTCTATGAAAGGATTAACAAAATCAACAGACCATTGGCAAACCTAACAAAAGAAAAGAGGGAGAAGACACAAATAACACACATCAGAAACCACATGGGTAATGTCACAACAGAACCAAAGGAAATCAAAACAATAATAACAGAATACTATAAAGAGTTGTACTGCAACAAATTCAAAAACTTAGAAGAGATGGATACATTTTTAGACGAACATGACCTACCTAAACTTACACACAGTGAAGTAGAAAACCTGAACAGACCCATAACAAAAGAATAAATTAAGCAGGTCATCAAAAAACTCCCAATCAAAAAATATCTAGGCCCAGATGGCTTCACTGGTGAGTTCTACCAAACATTCAGGGAAGAGCTGTCACCAATACTACTCAAACTATTCCAGAAGATAGAGGAGGACAGAAAACTTCCTAATACATTTTATGAAGCAAGAATAACCCTCATACCAAAACCAGTGAAGGACGTCACTAAGAAAGAAAATAATAGACTAATATCCCTCATGAACATAGATGCAAACATTATCAACAAAATCCTAGCCAACAGAATCCAGCAACACATCAAAAAGATAAAACATCATGATCCAGTGGAATTCATATCAGGGATGCAAGGAGAGTTCAACATTAGAAAAACAACCATCGTGATCAACCATATAAATAACAAAAAAGATGATCATATCAATTGATGCAGAAAACACATTTGACAAAATCCAACATCCATTCCTGATAAAAACACTCAAAAAAGTAGGAATTGAAAGGAAATTTCTCAACAAAATTTAAACCATATATACAAAACCAACAGTCTACATTACTCTCAATGGAGAGAAACTGAAAGCTTTCATTAGGCAAACAGGAACCAGACAAAGATGCGCTTTGTCACCACACCTATTCAATATTGTGCTGGAAGTCTTAGCAAGAGCTGTATGGCAAGACAGGGAAATTAAAGGCATCCAATTTGGCAAAGAGGAAGTAAAACTCTATTTGCAGATGATATGATCCTATACGTAGAAAACCCCAAAGACTCAGTAAAAAAGCTACTAAACCTCATAGGAAGATTCAGCAAAGTGGCAGGATATAAGATCAACATACAAAAATCAGTTGGATTCCTCTATACCAAAAACGATAACATTGAAAAGGACATTAAGAAAGCAATACCATTTACAATAGCCATGCAAAGGACGAAATATCTAGGAATAAATGTAACCAGAAAAACAAAGGACTTATACAAAGAAAACTACAAAACACTACTACAATAAACCAAAAGAGACCTACAAAAATGGAAGAATATACCAGGCTCTTGGATAGGAACACTTAACATTGTGGAAATGTCAATACTGCCCAAAGCAATTTATGAATATAATGCAATCCCAATCCAGATTCCAACAACATTCTTCACAGAGATGGAAAAAGCAATTACAAACTTTATATGGACAGCAAAGAGACCCAAGATAAGCAAAGCACTGCTTAAGAAGAATAAGGTTGTAGGCCTGTCACTCCCTGACTTCAAAATTTACTACACAGCTACATTGGTCAAAACAGTTTGGTATTGGTACAATGCAATATACATAGATCAGTGGAACAGAATTGAGAATCCAGAAATTAACCCACCTACATACAGCCAACTGATTTTTGACAATATACCTAAATATATCTCATGGGGAGGTGATAGTCTCTTCAACAGATGGTACTGGCTTTTGCATATTATTGCTGGAAATGATATGCAAAAGACTGAAATAAGACCTTCACCTCACGCCTTATACAAAAACCAACTCATCATGGATTCAAGACCTAAATGTGAATCCCAGAATTATGAAGGCCATAAATGAAAATACAGGGACAAATGTGAGGGCACTTATTCAGGGAATGCACAGACAAAACATTTTGAAAACTGCACACACAAAAGTAGACAAATTAGATGAGTGGGACATACTAAAAATTAAAAACTTATGTGCATCAAAAGACTTCACCAGAAGAGTAAAAAGGGAATCCACAGAATGGGAAAAAATCTTTTGCAATGACACATCAGACAAGGGATTTATTTCTAAAATATATAGGAAACCACAAAACCTCTACAAAAAAAAAGACAAATAACCCAATTTAAAAATGGGCACAGGACATAAACAGACACTTCATCAAGGAGGAGATCTGGGCAGCTAACAAACACATGAAGAAATCTTCACAATCACTAGACATTAGAGAGATGAAAATCAAAACAACAATGAGGTATCATCTCAGACCAGCAATAACAGCAAAGATCAAAAAAGCAGAGGACAGTAAATGCTGGTGGGATGTGGAGAGACTGGAACACTCCTGCATTGCTGGTGGGACTGCAAAATGGACCAACCTCTCTGGAAAGGAATATGGTGCTTACTCAGAAGGATGGAAATAGAAATACATTATGATCCAGCAATTCCTCTGTTGTTGTTGTTGTTGTTGTTGTTGTTAGTGCCGTGGAGTCAGTTCCGACTCATAGCTACCCTTCACACGGTTTGCGAGGCTGTAAATCTTTATGGGAGCAGACCGCCTCATCTTTCTCCCGCGGAGCGGCTGGTAGTTTCAAACTGCTGACCTTGCGGCTCACAACCCAATTCGTAACCACTATGCTACCAGAGCTCCTTAGCAATTCCTCTACTTGGTATTTATCCACAAGAAATATGAGCCATAATATGAGTAGATATATGCACACCAATGTTCATAGCAGCACTATTTACAATAGCAAAAAGATGGAGACAGCCAAAGTGCCCATCAACTGAAGAATGGATAAACAAACTTTGGTACATACACACAATGGAATATTATGCTACCTTGAAGAATAACAAGGAAGCTGCAAGCCACCACATAACATAGATGAACCTTGAGGACATAATGTTGAATAAAATTAGTTAGTCACAAAAAGAGGAATGAATATTGCATAGGACCACTCGTGTAAAAGTCTAAGAAAAAGAACCGATACTAAAGGTGTGGGGGGGGGGTTCTTTGCTGGTTACTGGAATGTGGGAGGTGGGGTGAGGGGAGGAAGGGGAATGTGGAGCACAGGGTAGGGAATAGATACAGGATAGTTTGGGTGCTAGGGAGGGGAGCAATACACAAGAAGCGGGAGGGGAATGGAAGAACAAAGTGGATAGGAGAACAATTAGGCAGCTTTGCATGGACTAAGTGGGACAGAGGTAAATAATGATGTATGCACAACCTTGGAACAACAGGGCTCTTGGATATAGGGATTGAGACATGGTTGGAATGGGGGAAATAATGTTAAGATGCTTGGCTGTCTTATGAATCTTGGTTTCCCTGGCATACCATTATAAAATAGACACTTGATGGGGAGAGAAAGGAAAAACCAGAAATATCACCACAGAAAGCTTGTAAGTCCATCTTCTGCCTATAACTGATTGGAATGCCTAAAATGGGGCTACAACATGCCCAGTGAAGGAGGCTTCCTGAAGAGCCTCTGCATTACATAAGACCATAAGTGGAATCCTGAACAGCGTCCAGAATCTTCTGAGGTGGGAAATTTCCACTTGAAAGGATAACCAGACCAGCCTGGAGCAGCTAGAAAAACAGAAGGTACTTCTTGAAAGTATGACCGAAAGGAAAAATACAAACAATATAGGCAGACCAATTGATTATTACAGGAACAAGCAAGTTGCTCGGCCAGGAAACATCAAGGCAAGTAATTGGGTCCCCTCAGAGCAAACCCCTTCCAAGACTAAAACTCAATGGGAGTACATTCTCTGATTTGTGACCACGTCCATCACCGATAAGGGGAAGTGGAAAAACAGCAATGAAGCTGCGAGCTAAGCCCTACAATGTTCAGTAGACTCCTGTGAACCCGAGTGGAGACCTGGTTGGCCAGCAGTGTGGCAAGACCTGGGGACTCTTGAGCCCAGAGTCAGTGCCATAGCTATAGAGAACTAGAGTGGAGAGTGAAGCATCCAGCTGATAAGAAAAGAGGGCATATGCACAAGAACGCCAACACTTGCAGATAATACCCACTTGATCTGGCCTCAATGACTGGATGATCAGAGCTCAACTAGAAGAAGAAGAGTAAAAAAAAAAAGGAGTAATCTGATACAATTTGATGAACTTGACCTACACCTATAGATGCAGTAGCTCCAAAGAGGGAACAAATCTTTACAACAAGGATCATCCCCACCCCTCCAGACACAGAGTAGACAGGAATGGGCAATTTGGACATTGGCTACACAAAATGGGGGGTTTCAAAGGCAAGTGACTGGCTTACAAGCTAGCTTTCAAGAGGGAATCTAGATCCAGAGGGCATGGAGGAAGGTAGAATCTCCACTGAGTTGTATACAATTGTCTAGGCGGGGCTGATGATGGGAAATGCAGATAGGTCTCTTGTGATACAGTGGTGAATAATTGTTATCAGGACTGCTTGTGGGGATTGGAAATGTAAAGGCAGACATTTTGTAGCAAGGAGGGGAGTGGTTGACTTTACATTCTGGACCATCAAGGGAGTATAGTGGTGTTTGTTACCCAGAGAGGCAGTCACATCAGAGATGGAGGCAGAGACAATGATGAGAAGAGATGGATCGGCTGGGGACTTTGGACCCAGAGAGGGAGAGGAGCTGTGTGCTTAGGATCAGGGGGCGGGCTTGCAGGGTGTACCCTGTGGTTGGTTGAAGCTGCATGGAGAGGATTATAACCATGGCAATGAAATGATATATGATAGGATGAAAGTATAATGGTCTCCCATGTAAACTATCACATAATTCACACACACACACACACACACACAAAGTCAGAGATGTGGCATTAACAAAACTGACTACTGAAATACAACAAAACATTTTCAAACTAATAATAGATATCAATCAGTTATGCTATAAAATTAAATTGTTTTCTCTTCTTTCTAGAGAAAATTATATGAAATTATTATATGAAGAAATCAAGAGTTTGTAGCTCGAGACACATAGGGGAAAAATCTGGAGTATCAGGTTGATTATTAGAAAATTGTTTTAAATTTCATTGTATTGGTCATTTAGGAATTGGCAAAGAACAAGGCACCAGGAATTGATGGAATAAAAATTGAAATCTTTCAAGAAAGTGAGGTGGCACAAGAGGCACTCACTCATCTCTGCCAAGAAATTTGGAAGACAACTGTCTGGCCGACTGATTAGAAGAGATCCATA
>NW_006408727.1:4385184-4400746 GCF_000296735.1 Chrysochloris asiatica | reverse complement strand
GTTGGAGGAGACTACTAAAAGTGCCATGGACTGCCAAAAGAACCAATAGATCTGTTTTGGAAGAAGTGCAGCCAGAGTGCTCCTTAGAGGCCAAGATGGCTAAACTTCGTCTCTCATACTTTGGACATATTGTCAGAAGGGAACAGTCATTAGAGAAGGATGTCATGCTGGGTAAGATGGAGGGTCAGAGAAGGAGAGGAAGACCCCCAACGAGATGGATCATCCAGGTGGCATCATTGATGCCATCAAGTGTGGCAGCGGTAGTGAGGTTGGCCCAGGAT
Organism: Chrysochloris asiatica; assembly: GCF_000296735.1. Lineage (NCBI taxonomy): Eukaryota > Metazoa > Chordata > Mammalia > Afrosoricida > Chrysochloridae > Chrysochloris > Chrysochloris asiatica. The sequence continues at coordinate 4,400,465 of NW_006408727.1, read as the reverse complement.
CGGACATTGTTTTGTGCTGCTGTGCATGGGGTTGTTATGAGTGGGTTCCAACTCGATGGCACCTGACAACAACAACAACAACCAATATTTACTTTATTACCTAAGTTTATATGCACAGAGTTTTCATTTTAAAATATAAAACTTAAAGCACTGCCATCAAGTCAATTGTGACTCACAGTGACCCTAGAGGACAGAACAGAACTGCTCCATGAAGGATCTGAGACTTACATAAGGATCCATTACTGGAAAGTTGGCTTCCGTGATAGAAATCATACTGGAGATCACAGGATAGAATTTTGCAAGACCAGTGACTTACTCATTGCAATTACCTTTTGTAAACAACATAAAATTATACACATGGATTTCACCAGAGGAGATACACAGAAATCAAACTGACAACATCTGTGGAAAGAGACAGAAAACAAGCTCTATATCATCAGCCAAAATAAGGCCATGAGGAGACAGTGGAACAGAACATGAATTGCTCAATTGCAAGTTTAGGATGAAGTTGAAGAAAATTAAAACAAGTCCATGAGAGCCAAAATATGACTTTGAAAATATCCCAACAGAACTTACAGATCATCTCAAGAAGAGATTAGATGCATTAGACACTAATGACCAAACACCAGAAGAGTTACGGGATGACATCAAGAACATCATACAGGAAGAAAGCAACAGGTCATTAAGAAGAAAATGAAGATGGAAAAGACCAAAATGGATGTTATAAGAGACTCTGAAATTTCCTCTCCAGTGTAGACATGCTAAAGCAATGGAAGAAATGAGAAGGTAAAATTGCTAAAGAGAAAATTAGAAAGGGTAGCTCAAGAACACAAAGTCAAAGATTATAATGAAATGTACAAAGACTTGGAGTTAGAAAACAAAAAGAGAAGAACATGCTCAGGATTACTCAAGCTTAAATAACTGAGGGAAGAAAGTCAAGCCTTGCTTTAAACACCAAAGAATTCTTTGGGGGAAAATGTTGAATGATGCAGAAATCATCAAAAGAAGATGGACGGAATACACAGAGTCATTGAATCAAAAAGAAATGATCGCTATTCAACCATGTCAAGAGGTAGCATATGATCAGGAGTCAATAGTGCTAAAGGAAGAAGTACAATGTGCAATGAAGGCACTAGTAAAACGCAAAGTTTTGGGAATTGACTGAATACAAATTGAAATATTTTGAAAAACTGATGAGGTACTTGAGGAATTCACTCATCTATGCCAAGAAATTTGGAAAACAGCTGCCAACCAATTGATTGGAGGAGATCCATATTTGTGCCCGTTCAAAAGAGAAGTAACCCCAAAGAATGCAGAAATTATATGAAAATATCATTAATATCAAATGCAAGTGAATTTTTGCTAAGGATAAATAAAAAATGGTTTCAAAAGTACATTGACAGGGAACTGCCAGTTCTTCAAACTGGATTAAAAAGAAGATGTGGAATGAGTTATATCAAAACTAGCATCAGATGAATCTTCGCCGAAAGCAGAGAATACCAGAAATATATTTAACTGTACTTTATTGACTATGCAAAGTTGTCGATTATGTGAATCATGAGAAGCTATGAACAACATTGCAGAGAACGTATACTCTGGAACACTTGATCATGCACCGGGGCAATCTGTGCATAGACCAAGAGGCGGTTATTTGAACAGAACCAGGGAACAATGAATGGTTTAAAACAGGAAGGTGTTCACCAGGGTTGCATTCTTTCACCATACTTATGCTATCTGTATGCTGAGCAAATAATCCAAGAAACTGGATTATATGAGAAAGAATGTGGCATCAGGATTGGAGGAAGGCTCATTAACAATCTGCTATATACAGATGATACAACCTTGCTTGTTTCAGTATGTTTTGCAACTCTATGTAAAGGTAACAAAAATGCTCACCACTGGAGAAATAAATAACATCATACCTGGAGAAAAGACTGAAGTTGTCAAAGATTTCATGTTTCTTGGAACCACTATCAATACTTAATAGGAGCAACCATTAAGAGATCAAATGATGTATTGCCTTATGCAAATCTGTGGTACTAGAATTCTTTAACCTATTCAAGAACAGAGATGTGAGTTTGAGGTCTAAAGCACATCTGACCCAAGGCTTGGTACTTTGAGTAGCTTCATATGCATGTGAAAGTTGGACAGTGAATAAGGAAGCCTGTTGAAACTAGATGAATTTGTGTTATGATGTTGGAGAAGAATAGATATTAAAAATAGCATGGAATGTCAAATGCACAAACATATGTGTTGGAAGAACTACAACCAGAATGTTCCTTAGAAGCTAAGATGGTCAGACTTTGTCTCCCATACTGCATACATATTATCAGGTGGGACCAGTCCCTGGATAAGAACATCATGATTGATACAGTGGAGGGACAGGAAGAAAGAGGTAAACCTCCAACAAAATGTAGCACAATGGCAGAGATGTGGGCTTAAGCGTAGCAGCAATTGTGAGGATTGCCTGAGAGTGGGCAGCGTTTCATTCTGTTGTGTATATGGTCACTATGGGTTGGAACCGACTTGATAACCTCTAACAACAACAACCAAACATAGTAGATGCTGTGTTTGAACCATTAAAATGTTTAGCAGTCCATCGTCTAGTTTATTTTTTTTAATAAAGCCTACAGATTATACACATCTACAAGACAGACCAGAGTCCTAGTGTGGCACTTTCAGTGCAAAGTTGGTGGTTCAAACTTATCAGCTGCTCCTTAGAAATCCTATACAGTATCACTATGACTCAAAATCAACTGGACAGCACTTAACAACAACAACAAGAACAGTTAACACCACAATAATTTAAATTTGCACACAGCCAATAAAGCCACTGATGATGAAATTGAATAATTCATTAGTGTGTAATTGCTCAAACATACAATCAAGATGCATTCATTGATCATTACTGGTGATTGAAATGCAAAAGTTAGATGCAAGGAGAAAGAATCAGTAGAGTGAAAACATGGTCTTCCTGATAGAAACAATGCTGAAATTTGCAGGCACAATTTGGCAAGACCAATAACTTATTCTTTTCATATATCTTTTTACACCAATATAAAAGGCTACTATACACATGGACCTCACCAGATGCAATACACATGATTCAAATTGATTACATCGGTCAGAAGAAATTATGGAGAAGCTAATATCACCAGCCATAAAAGATAAGGAGTTGATTGTGGAACAGATCATCAGTTCCTCACATGCAGGTTTTGGTTGAAGCTGAAGAAAATTAAAACAAGTCCAAAAGAATATGACTTTGAACATATCCCACCTGAATTTATATTCCATCTCAAGGGCAGATTTGATGCATTGGACACTAATAACCAAAAATAGAAGTGTTCTGGGATGATAACAAGAACATCGTACTTGAGAAAGCAAAAGGTACGAAAGAAAAAAATCAAAATGAATGTCAGAAGAGGCTCAAATTTCCTTTTGAACATAGAGAAGTTAAAGCAACTGGAAGAAATGAGAAAGTAAAAGAGCTGAACAGAAAATTTCAAGTAACAACTTGGGAAAACAAAGTCAAGTATTATAAAGAAATGGGCAAAGATCTGAAGTTAGTAAACCAAAAGGGAAGAAAGCATTCAGCATTTCTCAAATTGAAAATGAAAGAAAATTTCAAGCCTCAACTTGAAATATTGAAAGTTTCTATGGACAAAACATTGACTGATACAGAAAGCATCAGAGGAAGATAAGGATTCACTGCCCCAAAAAGAATTGGATGATGCTCAACCATTTCATGAGGCAACATATGATCAATAACTGATGGCACTAAAGGAAGAAGTCCAAGCTGTACTGAGGGTATTAGTGAAAAACATGGGTCCAGTAATTGATGGAATATAAATTAAAATCATTCAATAAATTAATGCGGAACTGGAAGTGCTCGCTCGTCTATGCTGAGAAATTTAGAAGACAGCTACTTGGTCAACCAACTGGAAGAGATCTGTATCTGTGTCCATTAAAGAAAGATGACCAATGAAATGTGAAAATCGTTGAACCATATCATTAATATCACATGCTAGTAAAAAGATAATTCAAAAATGGTTGCAGCAGTACATTGACAGGTAGCTGTCAGAATTTCAAACTGGGTTCAGAAAAAGACATGAAACTATGAATATCATTGCTGATGTCTGGTGGACCTCGGTTAAAAGCAGGATACCAGAAGGAAGTTTACTTGTGCTTCATTTACTATGTGGGTCATAGCAAACTATGGATAACACTGCGAAGAATAAATATTCCAGAACACTTAATTTTGCTCATGAAGAGCCTGTACAAAAAGCAAGAGGTAGTCATTAGAACACAGCAAGGAATACTGAATGGCTTAAAATCAGGAGAGGTGTGTGCCAGGATTGTATCCTTTCACTGTACTTAGTAAATCTGCATGCTGAATAAATAATCTGAGAAATTATATTATACAAAGGAAAACGTAGTATCAGGATTGGAGGAAGACTCATTAACAGCCTGCTATATGTAGATGAGATAAGTTTGATTGCTGGAAGTAAAGATTACTTAAATACTCACTGATGAAGATCAAAGGCTCCAGCCTTCAGAGTGGATTGCACCTCAATGTAAAGAAAATCCTTAGAATTGGACCAATAAGCAACATCATGGGAAATGGAGAAAAGATTGAAATTGCCAAAGACTTCATTTTGCTTGGGTCCAAAATCAACACTCAGTGCAGCAGCAGTCAAGAAATCAAAAGATGTACTGAATTAGGCAAAACTGCTGCAAGAGACCTCTTTACATGGTAAAGAGCAAAGGTGTGCGTTTGAAGACTAAGGTGAACATGACACAAGTCATTGTATTTTCAATCACTTCATATGCATGGGTAAATTGGACAGTGAATAGGGAAGACCATAGTAAAATCGATGCATTTGAATTTTAGTGTTAGAGAAGAGTAATGAGAGTACCGTGGATGGCCAGAAGGACATACAAATCTTAAAAGTACATCCAAAATTCTGTTTATGTTTCATGTCTCATGTACAAGGGTGAGTAAAAAATTATCTACATTCTGGCTGTAGAATTTATTTTAATCAACATTTAGAAAAGACAAATACATCATTTTTTGACATAATCTTTTCAATATACTTTGTCCACCTGTCAACAAGCTTTCATAGTCCCCTTATTAAAAAATGTTTCAGGTTGAATTGCAAGCCACAAATGCACCACTGTCTTCACTTCTTCATTAGAGGTTAATCTTCATCATTCTCCAAGGGCTGCTTTAGGGGAAACCATCAGTTGAAAGTCTGATGGAGCAAGAACAGGACTATAAGGAAGATGCTGTAACACCTCAAAATGAAGTTTTGGCAGAGTGCCAACAGTGAGTGCAGTGTGGGCAGAGGTGTGCAGACGTGCATCATTGTGCAAGACCACAACGCCCTTGGATAGCAGTCCTCTTCATTTAATCCAAAATTTAGGCTTCAGCTCTTCAATGAGCATCTTACTGTAATGAGCAATGTTGGATGTTGAACCTCTTTCCTGATAGTGTTCCAATACTGGCCCTTGAGACTCTCATAAAACTGTAAGCATCAATTTTCCAGCTGATGGTTGACTTTTGAACTTTTTCTTGGTCAGTGATGGAGGATGTTTCCATCCTATAGTCTGCTATTTACTCTCAGGCTTGTAGTGATGAATACTTGTCTTGTCACCAGTAATGTCTTTTTTCTTAAGAGTCTTTTATCTTCGAGTATCAGTCCAGTTTGTTTACAGACCTACAGAGTGACCTTGAACAGAAAGTGCTGATAAGGCAGTTCAGCCAACAGATGTTTTAATATAAACGGAGTGTGGATACTTTTTGACACGCCCTCATACTTTGGACATGTCTTCAGTGGACCAGTCCTGGAGAAGGGCGGCCATCATGCTTGGTAAAGTGGAGAGTCAGTGAGAAAGCAGAAGTCCTCCAATGAGATGCAGTCACAGTGGCAGCAGTAGTGGTCTCAAAGAACAATTGTGATGCTGGCACAGGGCTGGGAAGTGTTTCATTCTGTTGTGCATGGGTCACTGTGAGTGAGACCCAACTCAACAGTACTTAACAACAACAAAATGTATATAAGCTTCAGGTCACACAAAACCTTTTCTTACATGAGATGGGGGCTTCACAATGAGAAGGAAGAGAATCACCATCATCAACCCAAGGCTACTTCCTATGAAGCAGAGGTCACATGGCTTCACCTATCAATCTTTTTTACCCTATTCTGATACTACTCACCCCTCCCATAGCATTCGACTTTTCTCTACTTAGTTTGTGAATTGTTGCCATGACCACACACAACTCAGACAATACTCACAACTATGGGGTTTATTGGAGAAGTTAATAGGGTACAATTCAGGATCAGAAACAACTCAGGATATAACAGGTCTCCAGTCAGAAGTGCCTCTTTTCTCAGCTGTACTGCAGACATGCCTTGTGTCCTAGGCCTCTCAGTCACATGTCCCCTTGCCCTCTGCCCTGCTTGGGTAAGTGTTATAAGCTCTTTAAGACTGTGGAAAATGCCCAAGGGGTCTCTTTTGCAAGTCAGCCTCCTGCCTGAAGGCTTTAAGCTTTGCTCAGTCTGGGTCCAGTAGCCCACTGCTCTGTCACTCTGTGATGCTGCAGATGGTGCCAACGGCTTAGCTGAACAAAATCTTTTACTCAGCTCCTGGTTCTTCTTTCTTGATGGCCCTAGAGCTATTTCTTCATGCTTCTGAGATGGCTCCTTTTAAACCTATGTTGTTGTTGTTAAGTGCTGTCGAGTCGATTCCGACCCATAGTAACCCTGCTTAGGGCTTCCAAGAAGCAGCTAGTAAGCTTGAACCATCAACCTTGCAGTTCAAACGGCTTTGCAGTCTGGCGCATTAATCCACAGTACCACACCAGGACTCCATTTTAAACCTTATTATAAGGATGGCAAAAATAACCAATCCCTGCATTAACTTCCTGTGCACCCTATTTACATGGTTCCATCCAATCATTTGGTAGTAGTTACAAAGACCATGGTTAGAAGAGACATACAAAGCAAATTCACTGCACTGCAGCCCTGATTTCCCTGGGGAAGAAATTATTAATTAAAATCCCATAACTAGAAAACAACTGAGGTTTAACTTCATTTTACCTAAGGCTGCTTCATCTCAGAGTTCTTTTCCTAGCACCAGTACCAACTTTATCATTTATACCTTAGTGTGAATGAATTTCAGCTCCTCTTGAGAATAAATACATTTAAAGAAAATCAGTGAAGCTTCAAAGTAGAAACCCATAAAGAAGTTAGAGGTACTTGAAGGTAAACTACTCTTACTTACAATTTTGCCTAAGCTTGTGGCACTGGCATCAAGTGAATGGGCTGACTATCAAGATTTACTGAGAGTATGCGATACAAACGTTAATTTTGTCCTTCCACTCGCATTCCTAGAAATCTGACTATTGCATTTCTAGAAATCTGGTTGCTTTCACAATCTGCATGCCCATGAGACAGTCTGATCAAGAAAAAGAAATCTCTATAGTAGCCCTTAATTTGTGGAAATTCCAGTCTCAGAGGTACCAATCTATTCTAGTCCTGGTGCCTTTCTTATTATGACGGTTGTGATATAGGTAAACATGTCCTGTGGCAATTTTATGACATAGCCAGGATGAAGCTAGCCGTAAGCATGCTAATCAGTCTACAGGATTTTATCCTGAAACAATGGCAGCAATAATTTTGAAAATGTTAAAACAGGAATATAAATAAACCAATCACACCTGATGTTTGATCATTTTTCTGGATGTTTCATGGGTACTCTGCTCATGGAAATATCTTCCCCCGGAGAGTATTTCCTAGCTCATTTTGCCCCATGCTAGAACTAAAAGAACACGTTCTATAATAGAGAACCTTAACATACTTATACATAGTATGGGGTAACTGAATATTGGACTATTTGCCAAAAGCACGCAACAGGCAACCTTTGCTTTTATTAATGCAGTTCAGCTGCCATGAACAAGCAGAATTGAAAGAGAAAGAGAATGTGCTTTATCATCTGTAGCCAAATTTCAATTTTCTTTTTCAAGTACAGTTGGATGAATTTTCTTTGCAACCCAAAGACAGAAGATCTTTATTACAGTTGCAAGTATAAGCTCAGTCTTTTTGTGAAGAAGACAGGGAAAATAAAATGTCTCTATGGATGATGTGTCAGCTTGTGAATTTACAACAGAAGATATATTCTTGGAGTTAGGGAAATTAAATTAAGGTGAAATGGTGGACCCATTAAACTGACAATTGAAGGCTTATTTTGTAGGCCCTGGCTGGCTTCTCAATTGTCCTCTGTCCTTAGCATCACCCGAGGGGCACAGACAACAGAACCTGAAGCAAACAGGGTCAAGACAGGGGCAACTGTCTGGGACTAGGGGTCACTGGGGCCATGGCCCTGGTCATGAACTGCCAGCTCTGTTGTAAAATCAAGGTTTCAACTCCCTTCTTCTCTATCCTTTATTCCCTTGCCATCCCTTGTTTCAAGTCTTAAGATAAAAAAGGAGTTGGTATCTCTCCTGATTCTTCTATTTTTTTTTTTTTTTTCCCATGTAAAACAGACCAATGAAACACCAGCTAAACCTGATTCTTTCCCTCTTGCAGGAAAATGCTAGGCACATGTCTTCACTGCAATTAGGAAAAGCTGTTTCTGTGTGTCACATTTACTTTATTCCCATTTAATAGAAAAACAATATTTGGACTTCTAAGAAACATGGTAGTCAGTCATTGGCCTCTGGAGGACTGGGAACAGAAGAGACATTCACAGACTATTATTGTCCTCCCTCAAGGATTCTATGATCTCATGCATTAGTCAGGATAACCCCCATGGTTGTTAACTAAGTGTAAATCTCTCATCCTTCTTCACTCTCCAACAAGTTCAAATTAAATAGCCCATTCACAGCTACTCTGACACATTAATTGCAAAATGAGCAATGTGGGCAATAGTGCTTTAAAGTATATAATCACATGGAAATCAGGTAGGACTTTCCCATTGTATCTCTGCCCCTAGCCTAATAATACTTTAACCCAGACAAAAACAAGGATATCTCAGACCTCAACTACATGATAAAGATGACTATTCCTTCAGCTTCCATAAAAAAGTCACTACCTATACTGGCTACCAACAATTCATCTTTCAGTTTGTCATTCTATAGTGTCTTGCATGTTGTGATGCTGGAAACTATGCCACCAGTATTTTAAACACCAACACGGCTACCCTTGGTGGACAGGTTTCAACAGAGCTTCCAGACTAAGACGGACTACGACAAAGGAAAGGCAGGCTACTTCTGAATGTCTACTGTTGTTCTCAAGTGCCACTGAGTCAGTTCAAACTAATAGTGACCCTGTATAGGATTTCCAGGTATGGCCAGGGACTTTGAACCACACACACACACACACACATATATATTAAATGCTCAGCAAAACAAAACACTGCAGAGTCCTGTTGTTGTTGTTAAGTGCCATCGAGTCTGTTCCGACCCATAGTGACCCTGTATAGTGTTTCTGAGGAGCAGCTGGTGAACTTGAACTGCCAACCTTGCAGTTCAAACAGCTTTGCAGTCTGGCGCATTAACCCACAGTGCCACACCAGGACTCCAATGCCATCCTCAAAATTGTTGTTATTTTTGAGCACATTGCTGCTACAACTGTGCCAATTCATCTTATTGAGCACTGCCTTAGGCTGGGTTGTTTAGAGAAACAAATCCAGTGAAACTTGCTTTTGTTTTTGTTGCTGTTATTGAGTGCCATCAAGTCGATTTTGAATGATAGTAGCCCTATATAGGGTTTTGAAAGAGTGGCTGATGAGCTTGAACCACTGACCTTGCAGTTCAAACCAACTTTGCAACTCAGTGCATTAGGGCTCAGAATCACACCAAGTCTTTTTAAATGCCATCAAGTCATCAAGTAAATTCCTACTCATAGTGGCCCTGTATAGGGTTTCCGAGGAGTGGCTGGTGAATTCAAACTGCTGACCTTGCAGTTCAAATCAACACTGCAGTCCAATGCTTATCTTACAGCACCACACCACCAGAATTCCAACTTATATTTATATATATGGAGATAGGGCATCCTGGTGTGGTGCTGTGGGTTAATGCACCAGACTGCAAAGCGGTTTGAACTTCAAAGTTGGCAGTTCAAGCTCACCAGCTGCTTCTCGGAAATGGAAAACCTATACAGGGTCTCCATGGATAGGAACAAACTTGACGGCATTTCACAACAACATATATATATGTGTGTGTGTGTATGTTGTTGTTGTTAAGTGCCATCGAGTCGGGTCCGACCCATAGCGACCCTGTACAGGGTTTCCGAGGGTGTAAATCTTTACGGGAGTAGAAAGCCTCATCTTTCTCCCGCGGAGCGGCTGGTAGTTTTGAACCGCTGACCTTAAGGTTCGCAGCCTAATTCATAACCACTACGCTACCAGAGCATACATACACATATATATATACACACACACACACATATACATACATAGAGAGAGAGAGAAAAAGTGAGAGAGAGATAGCCCTGGTAGCGTAGTGGATTACGAGGTGGGCTTTTAACTGTAAGGTCAGCAATTCAAAACTTCCACCGGCTCCACAAGAGAAAGATGAGGATTTCCACTCCCATAAAGATTCACAGCCTCGGAAACCCTATATGGGTCACTATAAATAGGAATATTCTGTGGCACACAACCACCACCATCACATATATAGATAGAGAGAGAGAGTGTGTGTGTCCTGGTGTAGCATAAGTCCTAGTGTGGCACTTCAAGATAAGATGCTGGATCACAAAGTCAGTTTGAGCTGCAAGGTTGGCGGTTCAAACCCATCAGCCATTCCTCAGAAATTCTATACAGGTTCTCTATGAGTTGGAACTGACTCAACTGAACTTAACAACAACAACAACAACAACACACACATATTTATATACACACATACACACATATACATGGAGCCCTGGTGTGGTACTGCAGGTTAATGCGCTGGATTACAAAGTTGATTTAACTGCAAGGTCGGAAGTTCAAGCTCACCAGCCACTCCTCGGAAACTCTATACAGGGTCACTATGGTTTGGAATCAATTCAATGACGCTTAACAACAATATACACACACAGTGTTGTGTTCAAATGACAGGCTCTTATTCTACATACAGGTTTACTCATGAGCACAAGTATTCCAGAATGCTCATTCTCTGCCATTTTGTCCAGAGCTTGTCATGATGCACACAGTTGAAAAGTTTTGTGTAGTCAATAATGCACAGGTAATAGTCTTTCTGGAATTCTCTGCTTTCAGCCACAATAGATCTGACATCAGCAATGATAACCCTCATTCCACATTTGAAATCGGCCTGAACATCTGGCACTTCCCTTTCAAAGTACTATTGCAGATTGCAGCTAGTTTGAGAAATGCTTAGTGTGCTTCGCTTTTGGTTTTCTAACTCCAGGTCTTTGCACATTTTATTAAAATATTTGACTTTCTTTTCTTTTTTTTTTTTTTTTTCCAGCTCTTTTGCCTCCTCATTTCTAGGCTGGTGAAAAAGTTTCAGGTCTGGTCTGACATCCATTTTGGTCTTTTCCTTCTTTCTTGTCTTCTTAAGGTCCTTTTGCTTTCTTGCTGTATGATATTCTTTATGTCATAGCACAACTCTTGGTTTCTGGTCATTAGTGTCTAATGAATCTAATCTGTTCTTGAGACGATCTCTAAATTACGATGGGATATGTTCAACATCATATTTTAGCTCTCATAGACTTGTTTTAATTTTTTCTTAAGCTTCAGTTTGAACTTGAAATTGGTGAAATTTTCCACAGCCTACCCCTGGCTTTGTTTTGGCTGATGATATGTAGCATTTACACCTTCTCTTTCCACATATGTAGTCAATTTGATTTACATTTATTCTATCTTGTATAGTTGTCTTTTATGTATATAGTCATTGGTCTTCCAAAATTCTATCATGTGATCTCTAGCATCTTCTCTATCACTAAAACCATATTTTCCAACTACTGACTCTTCCCCTTTGTTTTCAACTTTTCATTCCAGTTACCAGTAATTCATCATGATGGCATGCTTGAGTCTCAAGCCGAAGAAGTTGGTAGAATTCTTCAATTTCATCATCACTGGCATTAGTGGTTGGTGCATCAATTTGTATAGCACTGGTATTAACTGATTTTGCTTCTAGGTGTATAGCTGCTATCCTATCACAGACAGCATTATACTCCAAGGCTGTCTATTGAAATGCCTATTTTGATGATGAATATGATATCATTCCTTTTCAATTTTTGTTTCTTGCCATAATAAATCATGTAATCATCAGCTTCAAAATGGCCAATACTCATCCATTTCAGCTCACTAATGCCTAGGATATCAATGTTTAAGTGTTCCATTTCATTTTCACAAGTTCTAATTTTCTTAGATTCATACTTCATATATTCCATTCTCATTTTGAGTTGTTCTCCATCAGCAACTGAAGTTCCAGAAAGCTTCGCTCCATTCGTGTCATCATGGTCAACTCTCCTTTTTGCTGAAAGCTCTTCACAGTAGTATTTTGAGTGTCTTCCAACCTGAGGGGCTCATCTTTTTGTACTCTATCTGACAATATTCTGTTGCTATTCATCATGTTTCAATATTCAATATTCTGGTGCTATCTGACAGTGTTTCACTGCTATTTACAAGGTTTTCTATGGCTAAACATTTTGAAGTAGTATGAGTCTTCTCTTCCAGTCTATCTTAGTCTGGAAGTTCAGCTTATACCTACCCACATGGGTGACCCTGTCAGCATTTAAAGTAACAGTGGTATATCTTCCAGCATCACAACCACAAAGCAAGCCACCATAAACAATCTGACAGATGAATGGTGGACCAATCCTATTTTTTATCCTAAATTATGACTAGTACACGTCTAGCATAATCTACAGAGATTCTGCAAGAAGCTCAAATGACAAACTTTAAAAATTCCAAAATAATGCTGTTATCAAGATCGCTCAAATTTTAAAGTAACCCCTTTAAATTATTAAATTTCTAAAAGAAAGTAAAGTACAAAGATTAAATCATCTTGCTAATTCACAAGAAAAAAAAGTACTGACGTTCAGTGGAATTGCCACATACAGCGCAAAAATGTTAACATTAAAATGCAGGATGAAACACAAAAACCCTCCTAAGAAATTTCTTCTGCTTCCTCTCAATCAGAGCAATGTAATTGCCTATAATGTGGGTAGTTCCTTCAGGGATTCAGAAATGACTTAAAGTCAAAGATACGTTTTTACTAATTATATTTTAAAGTCTTTAAAAAAATCATTACAGTACAAAGATGAAGGTGAATCGCTACCATACTCTATGGCCACTGATGAAAACAAAGCAGATCAAAGAAAGGAAGATATTCCTAAATATGACCCCAATCCCGAATTAATAAAAGAAAATATTCATAAGTGCTTTTTACCACCACCAATATGAAAAAAATAAAGCACAGTCCAAAGATAATTAGCACATTGGTAAAAAAAAAATTTTGAAACTTCTACCTCAGGCAAAATGCCCATTTCTTTCATAAGGAACAGCTACAATTTAAAACAAAATAATTCCCCTAGAAAAATTTGAAAATAACAAGAGATACATTTTATAGAAAAATAAATTCATGGCCCTTAAACAAATAAAAATATTGTCAACTCACTCATATGTTACTATTGAATAATAAATACAAATTGAAATAATACTTAGATACGATTTTTCACCTATCAGATTGCCAAAAGTCCAAAAATTAGACAATACTCTGGTTATATGCCTATGAAAAAGCATAGTTCTCATATAGAAAGCAGACTGTGAATAGTATAACCCTTAATTTGGGGATGAGGGTCATTTGTCAAATTTCAACATTACCTATACAAATGTGGATTCCTGGTGTGGTGCTATAGGATAAGCACTGGACTGTTATTTGTAAGGTTGGTGGTTCAAACCCACCAGCCCATCCTATAATCCCTATATAGACAAGGTTGCTGTGAGTTGGAACAGACTCAACGACACTTAACAACAACAACATTATACAAGTATACAATTCTAGCACTTTTTTTTTTTTTTTTCTGCTAATCTCTGGTAATGTAGTGGTTATGTCGGGCTGCTCACCTCAAGGTCAGCAGTTCAAAACTACCAGCCATTGCACAGAAGAAAGATGAGGCTTTCTGCTCCCATAAAGATTTATAACCTTGGAAAGCCCATGCAAGGTCACTATGAGTCAGAATCGACTCCACCACATATTACATGAGTCCTGGTGTGGCACGTAGGTTAATGTTCTGGTTTGCAAGGTCAGTTTGAACTGCCAGGTCGATGGTTCCAATTCACCAGCTGCGCTTCAAAAACCTTATAGAAGGTCACTATGAGTAGTAACTGACTGGAGAGCACTAACAACAGGCAATATATGGGAGTCCTGGTGTGGCTCTGTGGGTTAATGCACTGGGCTGCAAAGTTGGTTTGAACTGCAAGGTTCAAGTTCATTAGTCATCCTAAGAAACCTTATACAGGGTCACTATTGGTCAGAACTGACTCCATGGCACTTAATAACAAAAGCAATTGTATGAACGGGCTTCCAATAGTTCAAAAGATATTGGAATTTTTTGTAGATACCTTGCATACTTCTAGAAACTTACACTTCTGATGTTGTTGTTAAGTGTTGATAACTACCTCAAATAATGTGTGTACATATACCAAATATTATTATTACCCATTATTCTTAATTGGCAAAAAATGGAAGCACACACACACACACACAGAAAGAAATGGAAACAATCCAAGCATCTATTCATAGGACACTGTTTAGCTAAACTGTGATGCAGTCACATAAAATGTATTCATATTATACAACTGTAAAAAAAAAAAAATGAACTCTCAATATGATGATGTGGAAATATTTCCAGAATATAAGACTCCTGGTGTTGTGCTGTAGGATCAACAATGGACTGAAAACCACAAGGTCAGCAGTTCAAACCCACCAGTTGCTTCTGGACTTTTGCCAATCTGATAGGTGAAACATGGGGTCCCTATGACTCAAAACTGACTTGATGGCATTTAACAACAACATAGTTAAGTTAAAAAAAAAAAAAAAGTGCAACAAAGTGTACGTAGATTTAAAAAATAATGTATAATCACATTTGCATATATTTGTTGTTCAAAATGACACAAAAGGCATAAATAGTAGACCCTACTGAGTCACCACTCATCTGTCTGTCGTGCTGTGGTGGTCTGAGTTGCTGTGATTCTGAGGGCTATGCCACCGGTGTTTTAAATAACCAGCAGGGTCACCCATGGTGGAAAGGTTTCAGATGAGCTACAAAACA
>NW_006408727.1:4374485-4382474 GCF_000296735.1 Chrysochloris asiatica | reverse complement strand
TACTGAAAGTGCCATGGACTGCCAAAAGAACCAATAAATCTGTTTTGGAAAAAGTGCAGCCAGAGTGCTCCTTGGAGGCCAGGATGGCTAAGCTTCGTCTCTCCTACTTTGGACATATTGTCCGGAGGAAGCAATCGCTGGAGAAGACTGTCATGCTGAGTAGGGTGGAGGGTCAGAGAAAAAGAGGAAGACCCCCAACGAGATGGATCAGCCAGGTGGCATCATTGATGAACTCAAGTGTGGCAGCGGTAGTGAGGTTGGCCCAGGATCGAACATTGTTTCGTTCTGCTGTGCATGGGGTCACTATCAGTCGGTTCCGACTCGATGGCACCTGACAACAACTGAGTCATTTATTTACCAAGTCTGACTCTGGAGCTAACCTGCCTGGGTCTGTCTGCCAATTACAAATGAATAAAATCCTTTGAATCTATCTATAAAATAGGAGTTTTTAGGGATTCTTATTTTATAGAGTTGATACAAGGAATAAATGAGCTAACATTTGTAAAAATATTTAGAACATTATCAGGCACTTAATATTGTCAATGTGCTTTCTAAAACAAGTAACTGAGTATTGTCATTGTACAACTTTTTATGTAACTTTAGCTTTTGAAGTGTGTCGATGGATAGTTTAAAAATTAATAAAAGAATATATACACTTCCAAACAACTGCCCCCATACCCTTGAAATTTAAATAGAAGTCACTCCCAAATCCTGGAGTGATTATCCCATATATTATATTCTTAAAAAACAGAATCTAATGGCATCTAAAGGAGAGGACATGAAAATACTCTTGGTTTCAGCCTCAGCGGGATGCTATATAAGCAGTATGGAATCCAGAAAATTCTTACAACCCATTCTGATATAATGGATTCATTCTACCGAGGAGAAAAAGGCGCTAATGTCTACTGTTTCCTCTTTCCGAGAATGGCGTTTGAAATATTTCTGCGTTAGAGAAAAGTTCAAAAATGTTATCAATCAAGATGACCAGAGGTTTTTGGATTGTTCTCCCCAACCTTCTTCCCTTCTCCACCTACATAACCTATTTTTAAAACCTCTTCATTTCCATTCTCTCCTTGAGATCTGTGTTTCTGGCACTTTGGTACTGTGGGAAGTGGATTCTAGCTTACAAAGCACAGTCTACTATGTCCAGTGAACAGACATTTTCAATCCTATACCACAGTAGCTCTTCCAACTGCCTCTTGTGGAATTGCTAAGCTGGTGAAACCTGCCTCTTCGGGAAGGTTTCTCTCTTATCCCATTTGTGTTCAGCTGGAAAATCACTCTCAACAGATTCCTGAACTGAGGCTGCAATTGATTCTTGTGAAGACGTGCCTCCAGGGGCCTAATGAGAACGAATACATCTTCCGTGTGTTCCTTTAGGTGCTGTCTTTCATCACTGAACTGTTTAGACCTTGAATGGCATTTTTTTCTGCTATGTATTTTTCTGCAGCAGAAAAATTAGCCTCTGGTTTTATTTTCCTCTGTCCTTACCCTATACCTTTCAGAAAATATTAGTCCAGTTTCTAACTATTGAATCTGCTTAGGAAGTTGAGTTTCTAACTGCTTACAAATTTGGTCTCTTCTCCAAAACGTATAGGAGTAATACTGTTTGCTGAGAATGAATATTTGCTTTCTTTCATACTTTTGCTAGGCAATAGTAGCTTTGCTTGTTTTCCTAGCACACTCCTCTACTTCTTACTTTGTAGTCTTCTCAGACAATAACAATAAAATCTTCAAACTCAAAATTTACTAAAATGATTCACTAGGCAAACAAATCTCCCCTTCACCTCTCTGGGTGGGATAATTCTACTCAGGAAGTATTCTTCCAGCAGAACAACATCTAATCAGTCCATCCAAGCTTGGACTTCATTTACCTTCCTGCTTAACTCCTTTTAATATGGCTCATCTTCACCGCACCTTGTCTTCTGAATCCTAATTCTTCAAGGCACAACCTATCCCTGCATTTGCTGTCATTGTTAGGTACCATCCAGTTGGTTCTGACTCATAGCGACCTTATGTACAACAGAACAAAAGACAGCCTGGTCCTGTGCCATCCTCACAATTGCTATGTCTGAGTTCATTGTTGCTGTTTCTGTGCCAATACATCTTGTTGGGGGTCTTCCTCTTTTCCAGTGACCCAACATTTTATCAAGTATGATGTTCTTTTCTCCAGGGACTAGTCCTTCATAATAACATGTCTAAAGTCTGTGAGATCAAGTCTGGCCATTTTTATTTCTAAGGAGCATTTTGGCTATACTTTTTCCACAACATATTTGTTTGCTCTTCTGGCAGTCCATAGTACTTTCGATATTCTTCTCTAGCACCATAATTCAAATGCATCAATTCTTCTACGGTCTTCCTTATTCATTGTATAACTGTCACATGCATATGAGGGGATTAAAAATAAGGTCAGGCACACCTTAGTTCTCAAAGTGACATAATTTAGGTGCCTGCATGTTGTTGTTAAGTATTGTCAAGTTGATTCCAATTCACTGATCCTGTGTAGGGTTTCTAAACCTGTAAATCTCATCTGTCTCCCAAGGAGCAGCTGGTGGATTTGAACTGCTGGCCTTGCAGTTAACAGCCCAGTGCTTATCTTACAGAGGCACAGTGCCTACATACATATACCTAAATGAGTATCTTGAAATCACCTAATGATACTTTGTGTTTTTTACAGATCTTCCTAGTCTTACTCATCCTTCAAGATGCAGTTCTAATTCTGTTGATACTATACTTTATCAGCGATTGCTCAATAGTACCAGCTTCCCTGACTCTCTCTGAATGAATCTTTCAAGATCTTGCCTATTCCTTTTTTGAGGAGTCCTGGTGCGGCGCTGTAGGATAAGCACTGGACTGCTAATGACAAGGTTATCATTTTAAGCCTGCTAGACAGTCTTTGGAAACCCTCTACAGTATCACTACTTATTAGTCAGAACCAACTTTATGCCACTTAAGCAACAACAATTGCACCAATAATTCCTCTTTTTTATTAAGGTGGGGCCAAGTCCCCTAAAGCAATCTAATAACAACTAAACATCTACTGTCTCTCCTTTTCTAACATTCTGTTGAAGAGCATTTAAGTTGCCTTGAATCTCCATTTCCCTCTTTTAAATGTCTACCTGAACTTGAAATGTTACCTTTGTCATGTCTGTTCCCTAATTTCTCAAGTTTTCACTTTAATAAGTTTTCTTTCCCTCTACCTCTAGCCTATTTTTCCTTTTGTTTCTAGCCTTCCAATGCTCTATATTAGAACTGAAGCATAAGTTTTAAGCTACTCTAGTACTTACAATTTCTAAGCAAACCTGATTATTAGCAATAGAATACTTCAACCATGGCCTTTTTGACTTCCCTTCTTAGCCTCTGCTTTTGTAATAATTGAATTGTTTCTCTTCTTCAATGTAAGATGGTATAATATGCTCTTTTTTGGTAAGTGCCCCATTCCTTTTTTATATTCACACAGTTTAACTCTCAGAGATCAAAAGTCATATTCTGAGAGAGTGCAATTATCAAATTCAGTGTTACCTTGAGATCATACGCTAGGGAAAAAATTAAAACCTGTAGACAAATCAAACGACTCCAAGATTTATCCCTCCAAGGCTCCCACTTTTGACTCAGAAAGGGAATCAAAACAATATAAAAAGGATACAAATTTTGAGCAGATGATTCCATCTCTCTAGACTCGGCACTAAATATTTCCTTCAGGCCTTTGGAGGCTCTCTCTATAATCAAACCCTTGTCTAAGACAATTTTAGTGTAAAATCCATACATCCGCAAGCTTCAAGGTCAAGCATGTGCAATGTTTGGCTAGAATGATTTACTATAGATGTCTCAATGCTCCTAGCCAAATTTTCATTGTTGAGGTAGTTTGTCTGCCTTTGCTAAAGCCCATGCCTTGCGTACAACCTAAATTGTGCAGACCTGTTGTCCAATGCCGTGGAGTTGGTCCCGACCCAAAGCAACTCTGGATAGGGTTTCCGAGGAGCGGCTGGTGGGTTTCAACTGTAGACCTTGCACTTCTAACTGACCTTGAGGTCCAGCGCATTATCCTGCAGTGCCACACCAGGATCCCTACCTCTATATAAATGGATGTTTCCTTATATATAAACAAACACTCTCCTGTAAACAAAGCTGCCATAAAAGCTATAACACAATAAAGCTGAGATTGTTACCAGTACAATGCTGCCAAAGCTCGCTGCCTCTTACCTTGGTGGTGTGCCATAGAGTCTATTCTGACTCAGCCTGCATAGTGTTTCCGAGGCTGTAAATATTTCTCCCATGGAACGGCTGGTAGTTTCGAACTGCTGACCTTGAAGTTAACAGCCCGACTCATAACCACTATGCTACCAAGAGCCTCCTACCTAAGGCCAAAGCATCAAATCTAAGAGCACGCTGCTATTGAGTAGAGAAGGAGCTCTGGTAGCTTAGTGGTTACGAATCGGGCTGCTAATCGCACGGTCAGCAGTTGGAAACTACCAGCCGTTCCGGGGGGGAGAGATGAGGCTTTCTGCTCCCGTAAAGATTTACAGCCTCGGAGACCACATACAAGGTCGCTATGAGTCGGAACCGACTCCACAGCTCATAACAACAAAAACAACAATATCGAGTAGAGAGGCCAAAACATAAAATGCCACACATGATTCTACAACACGGTATTCCTTTACTTTCCTTTATTTCATTGTTCTCACTCTAAACCCTAGACACTGGGGTGTAAAGCACATTAATAACATACGTCTTTCTGCCTTACTATGTGTACCTACTGAAAAACAGAAAAGGAGTAAAAGAGCAGAAAATCCAAACTGTTTCCTTATAACTGCTAGAGCAAGCTGATGTTGAAGCAGTGACTAAAAAATGTAGGCTTATTGATACTAAACCGCAGTACTAGGCAAGCTCACCAACGACACCGCAGAAAAGGTCCAACCGTACACAGCAACAGAGTCCAGATTCCGTTCCTAATTTTGAAGGTGGGGGATGATTGGGGGCAGTTAAGTAAGTACTTCCTGTGGTCAACTTCTCAAAAGGAAAAGGAAGGAGCAATTTGCATATTAGTGGTCGCTTTCGAAACTGACCAATCAGATTACTGGTTGCTCCTCCGCAGAAAGCCTTAAGGTGTGTTGTTCTAATATGTGTCCCTGCATAGTGTAGAAACAACAGCTTTGGGATAAGTGTTCCCATGTCCTTGAATGGCATATTTGTTGTTAAGTGTTGAGGAGTCAGTTACGACTCATAGCTACCCTGTATACCGTTTCTGATGAGCGGCTACTGGGTTTGAACTGTTTACCTTGCTGTTCAAACTGACCTGTGGTCCAGTGCATTATCCTACAGCGCCACACGAGGACTCCAATATAACGCATAGTCATTCCCATTGGGAATAACTTCGCTTCCTTATAGCAGCATTCTTTTAGCAAGTCTATTGGCATGCTCTCTTGTTTTTTTCCATTTGGTTGTAAAGGAACTGTTGTTAGGTGCCATGGAGTCAGTTTGACACGATGAAGGAAACAGAATGAATGTGTTTGGTCCTGTGTTATCCTCACAAACTGTCATGTTTGAGCCCATTTTTCAGGGAGCAAGTCATGAGATTATCTGTAAAACCAATACGTGGTGCAAGTTTCTTGAACCATAGCTAATAAGCAAATCTATCTCCAATTATAGTGACTATATACAATATGATGCCCAAACTAGAAACCTTGAAAGTGAAAGATAGAAAAAAAAAAAAAAAATTACATATTTTCTGAGATATATACTGCTCCTGGAAGTGGTTTTATTTCATTGGCAGACCTATGAAGAGTTCAATTCAAACTTCATTTTGAAAAATAGCACGGTTTCTGATTATTAAATATATATGTATATATTAAAGCAAAAACTTTAAAAATATCTTTATATTGACAGTTGTTGTTGTTGTTGTCATGTGCTGTGGAGTCGGTTCCGACTCATAGCAACTCTCTACTGTAGGAACTATTAAATATCTTAGTATTAGAGCAACAACAATTTCTTTATTTGATTAAATTGGTGCCCACTCAAAAATACATATAATGATTATCCTTGGCATTTTGAAGTATATAATTAGTTTTCAATCATTAATTATTTATAATATTGTTTCACTAATATTTTTCTAAGAATTGCGATTTAATATGGTACTTTTTTTTGTTTTTATAAAATTGTCTGCAGTCATCTCAAATATGTATTTTATCATTGATAGATTTGAAATAGTTGACATTTCAATTTATACTTCATTATAAATTATAATAAATGGCCACCATTCATCTGTCAGTTTCTCGTACTGTGGTGGCTTGTGAGTTGCTGTGATTCTGAAAGCTATGCCACCAGTATTTTAAATACCAGCAGGGTCACCCATGGTGGACAGGTTTCAGATGAGCTTCCAGACAAAGGCAGACTAGGAAGAAAGAGTGACAAACTACTTCTGAATATTTGGTCACTGAAAACCTTATGAATACCAGAGAAGCACTGTCAGATATAATGCCGTAAAATGAGCCCCTTAGATTGGAAGGCACTCAAAATGTGACTGGGGAAGAGCTGCCTCCTCAAAGTAGAGTTGACCATGATAACACAAATGGAGTAAAGCTCATGGGAGAAGAGCCTGTGGGTCCTTCATTTGCTGATGGGGTACAACTCAAAATGAAGAGAAAGAGCTGTAAACATCCATTGAAAATCGGAACATGAATGTACGAAGTATGAATTAGGGAAAATTGGAAATTGTCAAAAGATGAAATGGAAGACATAAACATTGATATCTTAGACATTAGTGATCAGAAATGGACTGGTATTGGCCATTTTGAATCTGACATCTACATAGTTTACTATGTCAGGAATGACAAATTGAAGAAGAATGGTGTTGCATTCATTGTCAAAAAGAACATATCCAGATCAGTCATGAGGTACAACGCTGTCTGTGATAGGATAATATCCATGTGCCTACAAGGGTGCCCAGTTAATACCACTATTATTCAAATTTATGCATCAACCACTAAAGCCAGTGAGGATGAAATAGAAGAATTCTAACAACTTCTTCAATCTGAAATTGTGTGCAATCAAGACATATTGATCATTACTGGTGATTGGAATGCAAAGGTTGGGATCAAAGAGAAAGGATCAGTAGTTGGAAAATATGGCCTTTGTGATAGAAATGGTGCTGGAGAATGCATGATAAAATTCTGCAAAACCAATGATTTGTTCATTTTCAATACCATCTTTAGACAGCAGAAGAGACAACTATACACATGGACCTCACTTGATGGAATACACAAAAATCAAATTGACTACATATGCAGAAAGAGACAATGGAAAAGCTCCATATCATCAGTGAAAACAAGGCCAGGGGCAGACTGTGGAATAGATCATTAATTACTCATATGCAAATTCAAACTGAAGCTGAAGAAAATAAAAACAAGTTCACGAGAGCCAAAATATGAACTTGAATATATCTCACCTGAATTTAGAGATCATCTGAAGAACAGATTTGATACATTAAACTAAAGACCGAAGACCAAAAGCGATGTGGGATGACATCAAGAACATCAAACATGAAGAAAGCAAAAAGTCATCGAGAAGATAAGAAATAAAGAAAAGGTCAAAATGGATGTCAGAAGAGACACTGAAACTTGCTCTCCTGCGTAGAGATGCTAAAGCAAATGGAAGAAATGAGGGAGGTCAAAGAGCTGAACAGAAAATTTCAAAGATCAGCTCTAGAAGATAAGGCCAAATTTTATAATAAAATGTGCAAAGATCTGAAATCAGAAAACCAAAAAGGAAGAACATACTCAGCATTTCTCAAGCTGGGGGAACTGAAGAAAAAATTCAAGCCTCGACTTTCGTTAACGAAGTATTCTCTGGGCAAATTATTGAATGATGCAGAAAGCATCAAGAGAAGATGGAAGGAATACATGGAGTCACTGTACCAAAAGGAAATGGTTAATGTTCAACCATTTCAAGAGGTAGCATACGATCAAGAGCCAATGATACTGAAGGAGGAAG
>NW_006408727.1:4371486-4373651 GCF_000296735.1 Chrysochloris asiatica | reverse complement strand
AAAAAAAAAAAAAAAAATCCGCACCACTGGACCAATAAACAACATTCTTATCAATGGAGAAAAGATTTAAGTGGTAAAAGACTTCATTCTTCTTGGGTCAAATATCAACACTCATAGAAGCAGCAGTCAAGAGATCAAATGATGTATTGCATTGGGAAAATCTGCTGTACAAGACCTTTCTAAAGTGTTGAAGAGCAAAGATGTCAGTTTGAGGACTAAGGTGTGACTACAATACATGACTAAAATACCCAAGCCATGGTATTTTCAATAACGTCATATGCATATGAAAGCTGGGTAGTGAATAAAGAAGACCACCATAGAACAATTGATGCCTTTGAGTTATGGTGTTGGAGGAGATTACTGAAAGTGCTATGGGCTGCCAAAAGAACCAACAGATTCATTTTGGAAGAAGTGCAGCCAGAGTGCTCTTTGGAGGCCAGGAGGGTCAAACTTCGTCTCTCATACTTCAGACATATTGTCAGAATGGAGCAGTCATATTTGGTAAGGTGGAGGGTCAGAGAAAAAGAGGAAGACCCCCAGTGAAATGGATTGGCCAAGTAGCAGCATCGATGAACTCAAGCATGGCAATAGTAGTGATGTTGGCCCAGGATTGGTCATTGTTTTGTTCTGCTGTGCATAAGGTCACTATGGCTTGGTATTGACTTGATGGCACCTAACAACAAAAACAATATAAATTACAATTGCTAAAATAAGCCCAGAACGTTTCTGGTAAACAAGATTCTTTTAATATTGACATGTGTAAACTTTCATCCCAAATATGCTCACAAGTAATTTCATAAATTATTTGGCTATCTTCAAAATAAATTATATTATACAAACCTCATAAATAAATTTTCATTATTTAAGATTATTTTGATTATCTTGTCAAATTTAAAGGCTACAAATTGAAAAACCTTTTCAATTTAATTTTATTCCTCTAAAAATATGAATTTGCTCAATTATCACAAGAGCTCTATCAAAAATTGCTTCATATGGGTGAAAGTAATGGTGCTGGTAAGGTGGAGAGTCAGAGATAAGGAGGAAGACCCCTAGCGAGATGCATTGGCAAAACGGCAGCATCAATGGGCTCAAACTTGGCAATAATAGTGAGGTTGGCCTAGGATTGGGCAATGTTTCATTTTGCTATGCATAAGGTCGCTATGAGTCGGTACTGACTCAATGACACCTAACAACAACAACAGCAGGATTACACTCCAAGGTCTACAGTTCAAATCCACCAGCTGCTCCTTAGAAATCAAAAAAAAAAAAAAAAAAAGGTCACCATGAGTCAGAATACACTCAAAGGCACTTAACAACAACAACAACAATGCAAAGCACAATTATAAAATTTTGAAATTGGATTTTTTAAACCATTAAAGATTCAGTGAATCTTTTGAAGCTTATGCCTTGAATTTGAAGATAAATTAAAATGTTGCCATGTGTTACAAGCTATGTTTTTAATAAACACAATCTTCAAAGTCTTTGAAACATGAATTTTATTGTCACTTGTTGAATTGCTGAATTTGAAAAATCGTAATGATTTTGAACATAATGCATCAAATTTATAAAAGCAGACCAAATCCCCCCAAGAAACAAACCCACTACCATCAAGTTGGAGTCCTGGTGTGGCACTGGACTGCAAAGTTGGTTTGAACTGCAAGATCACCAATCATTCCTCAGAAACCTTATACAGGGTCTCTGTGTGTTGGAACCGACTCAACAGCTCTTAACAACAATAACAACCATCAAGTTACAACTCATAGTAACCCTGTAGAATAGAACATTCCCATAAGATTTCTAAGGCTATAAATCTTTCTGGAAGCAAATTGCCACATCTTTCTACTGAGTTAAGCATTTTACCACTATGCTATCAGGGCTCCTAAAAGCAGACAACTTAGATTTATTTACAAAGCTATGATCAAATATCTCTAAACTCTTTTTAGGAGCAACAAAGAAAAGATTTACTATTATTTTTAAGTATTTTTATTGCAACTCAACTCTAATTTTACCACAGAAAGTTTCAAAATTTGATATATCTGTTGCAATTGCAATTATGGATTATATTTCAATTTAAGCTGTAATTATAATTAGAAATTTCATTTATTAGTTATGTCTATATCACATCACAGCAACTCAATCCACCACAGCACGACAGACAGACGAGT
>NW_006408727.1:4359150-4369516 GCF_000296735.1 Chrysochloris asiatica | reverse complement strand
GAGGTTGGCCCAGGATCGAGCATTGTTTCGTTCTGCTGTGCATGGAGTCGCTATGAGTCGGTTCTGACTCGATGGCACCTGACAACAACAACAACGACAACAACAATATCACATCAATTCCAAAGATATCGCTGCTCCATAGGTTTTTTAATTGAATGTTGTTGTTGTAGTTAAGTGCCTTTGATTCAGTTCTGACTTATAGCCACCCTGTATAGGGTTTCTAAGAAGTGGCTGGTAAATTTGAACTACTGACCTTGTGGCTCAAACTAACCCTCCCCTGCAGTCCAGCGCATTTTAGACTGCAGTACCACACCAGGAGTCTAATAGAATAGAATGGTTATTTGTTACTATGAGCTTATTTATCACCTAAGTTTTACTATGAGTTTGTTTACCACCCAATCATACTAGGTATCATTTTATTGTAAATCTTAATCCTTTTACCTGAATATATTCACAATTATGACAGCTGTCTCATTTTTCAAAATTGAAAATTTCCCATTTTGAGCTGATTCCACTAATTAAATTAAAAAATGAAACAATAATTTGAAATTATTGAAGTGATTTTTACTTTAAAAAATCTAAAAACACTGATATTGTCAAAATCAACAGAGCATTTAAATTTTAAGAAAATAGTTGTTTATTTTTATCACAATTTGAATCTAGAGAAGCACTCTCAACTTCAAAGTTATGGAAGCCCCTAAAAGGGGAGTTCACATATGTTTTTTTTTAATCAAAGTCAGTAAAATGTAGATTATAAGTAGTAAGTAGGAACAGAACAAAAAGTTGCCTATCTCTCTTGAAAGGGCAATGCATTTTTGATCCAGGTGAACCTTTTTACTCCATTAAAAGATTATCTTTGCAAGCAATAACTATTTTTTCTATTTGGAATATTTTACTAATCAACCATAGCCAGGCCATGCTTTTGTCTCACATTTTTTAACATGAGAAGGAGGATATCATTCTTGGTAAAGTAGAGCGTCAGCAAACAAAGAAGATCCTCAACAAAATGGATTGACAGAGTGGTTACAACAATGGGCTCAAACAGCAATAGTGTTAAGTGGTGAAGAAGCAAAAAGTGTTTCCATTCTGCTGTAGACTGGGTCAGAACTGACTAGCGGGCATCTAACAATAACAAGTAAACAAATATCCAAGACAAAGTTTTAAATGATTTGACTATGTAATTCTTTTGTAATTTTCAGTCTTGAGGTTAAAATAAGTCAGGTGATGATTCATGGACTTATGTAACAGTTTGTGAAATTCTTATGTTTGTGTACCCTGTGCATTAGTAACCAACATGTTTCAACATATATGCACTAGGATTTTGTGATTAAAGTGAGAAAACATTAGTTATTTGATCTAATTGAAACGTTGGAGTACATTTCACAGTGTTATATGTACTTTACTTTCTGCATCTGTTAATTTCTTGTCTCCTAAGCATAGTGGTTACGAATCGGGCTGCTAACCTGAAGGTAGGCAGTTCGAAACTACCAGCGGCTCCACGGGAGAAAGATGGGACATTCTGCTCCCATACAGATTACAGCCTCGGAAACCCTATGCAGGGTCACTAGGAGTCAGAACCGACTCCACGGTACTTAACAACAACAACAATGCAGTCTCTTAAAAGAGCTAATAACTTTTGAAGTAAATGTTGATTCTTCAGCATATTTATGTCTTCTGATTTTCATAATCTACTCATGATGGTTTACAACTATTGACACATTCTGTGCAATTTACATATTATTTATCAATTGTTTTGTAAACAGAGACATGGCATTTTAAATTTCATTATACGTGCATTTTTAACCTCATTGCACCAGAAATAGTTTATTGCAAAACTAAAAAAAAATTATCAAATTAAAAATATGTTTGTATTTAAATGTCAAAACAACTATAGCAAGAACATCCAGGCTAAAATAAGCCAGCCTCAGTTTCTCAGTTATCATTTGTGTGTCTGTAGTTTGTAATTTTCCACTGACCTCACCTATTGGAATCTCTAACCTAAATGCTCTTTGAATCTAAAAGTACACACTTGTCTGGTTCCCCAAGTTGACAACAAAGAAAACATCATCAGAAACTTTGCTCACTACCACCTAAGGCTAGAAAGTGTTAGCTTTCCTAGCTGTCACAGAGTCCCTTGCTTTACTGATGAGTGGGCTGGTTGATGTAATTGATAGGTGTTGATTATGTGCTGCGTTTGGACAGGTCCGGAAATGAGAGACAAGCTATTGTCCATTGCCTTTCAGATTTGACCTTATTTTAACATCAGAATTGTGTTTACTACACAAGTTTCACAGGAATCTAAATGAAATCACAACAGAAGCCAGAAATAAAAAGTATGGGTCCAATAGATTCACCTTTTTCTTTTTTTTTTTTTAATGCAGGCACCAAACTGTAAAAATCTGGTAAAAATACTAAACTGGATAAGATGCCAGGAAATCATATGTAAGCCGGACTATCCAGGCCACACCAGAGACTGTTCATTCATTTCTCTTTCACATTCTGCTGTGTGTATGTTTAGAGGAGCCTAACACCTTCAGAACTCCCCAGAAAAGAGTGCAAACAAGTTCTTTCTAGAGAGATCTTCTCTAACCTAATTGCTTAAATGTTGTTTCTTTCTCTCCCACTACGGACTCACAAGATTTCATCAGAGGTGGAGAAAGGCAGAGTGTATTTACCTTACTTCTCTTCCCAAACTTTTACTCTTCTTTTACGAAAATGCTGACTCCATCCCTCTCAGTTTCGATCTTATTCTTAGGTCCAAGTTATTGAGGGAGATGATTGTAAATGCTAGATCAATGCCTTTATTACTCCCACTGACAGACTATTCGGTCCGTCTTCAGGTTGGTTCTGGAAAGCTAGGAGGAAAGCAGAGACAATAATAAAAACAGGAGACACATACTGTATGCCTTATGGAAACTTTTGGAGACATTTAGAAACAAAGATATGGAAGTAGCTGTTAATATGAGAAAATGGGTGGGAGATAAGGGTGCTTCAAGTTTAAGAACTGCAAATAAAAAAGTATAATTGTAAATTGCCTTTTGATTATTGTGCTATGAGTCTTTGATCCACTGTAAGCCTATGACTTCAGTATGATACCAAATAGAAAAATTTTAGAAATATTTTGATAAAAAATTTGCCAAGAAAGCCTTCATGTCTAAAATAATTGTCTAGGTACTCTAGCACTTATAAGACATAACCTGTGGAAAAGATTAGCTAGCCCTATTGCCTGACAATTCACAAAATTTTATTAGTTCAATTTCATGCTCTCTGACTGGAGGTTTTTTGGTTTGGGTTTTGGTTTTTAACTGACATCTTCACTTATTTAAAGTATATTGAACTGATTTTCATATGTTGTTGTCAAGTCGATTCCAACCCATAGCAACCCTGTATAGGGTTTCCAAGGAGCAACTGGTGAGCTTGAACCGCTGACTGTGCAGTTCAAATGACTTTGCAGGACTGTCTAAATTTGTAAAATTCCACCTCAGACCATCCTTGTCTCATATAGCTACTTAATTGTCTCACTTGTCAGCCTACCATCAGATCTGGACTCAATTAGTTAATTAAAGAGACAGCAAGTTGTGTTGGAGTCCTGGTATGACACTGCGGATTAATGTGCTGTACTGCAAGGTCGGTTTGAACCACAACATTGGCAGTTCAAACTTACCAGTAGCTCCTCAGAAACCATAACAATAACAGGGTGTCATTGTTGCTAAGTACCATCCAGTAGGTTCCAAATCATGGCAACCCTGTTTAGGGATTTCAAGGATGTAAATCTTTGTGGGAGGAGAAAGCCTCATCTTTCTTCCCCTCAGCAGCTGGTGGGCTCAAAGTACTAACTTTGTGGTTCGCAGCTCTGTGCTGTTCCTATAGAGTAGAGTGGTGCAAGATCAGCAGGAAGTATATAATATCTTCATCTGTCATAGTCCCAAAGCTCAGTCCCCGTTATTTAATGTGTGCTGTTATTTTTTAATTAAGTTCTAGAAGGAAGCCCTTCTCTAACTTGGTAATCCTTCTCACTGAAACTCAAATGACCTCTAAATTTAGCCCCATGCTGATAGAAACATACGTGACCCAATTCTCTCTCAATTTTTTCACATGTTGCAAATATAGAGCTAGATATCCTCTGTGGGTTTTATTGAAAGACAAATAGCATTTTTTCTATATCCTTTCCTATGGATTTATGCTTGACTATTATATAGTGGCAAGCAGCCCTGGTGATCATTATAAGTCAGAATTGACTTGATAGTGCCCAATAACAACAATGCTGTAGTGGCAGTGCACATAATAATTGGCATTGGTCAAAAGGAAATAAGAACTTGTGTTTTTTTGTAAGTTAAAATTCTATGCTAATTATGGTGGTGGTGGTTGATGGTAATCAAGTCCATAAAGAGTTTCCGAGGCTGCAAATCCTCTTGGGGACAGAAAGCCTCATCTGTCTCCCTTGAAGCAACTAGTAGATTTAAACTACTGACCTTGCAGGTAGCAGCCCAGTTTGTACTCCACTGTAGAATCAGCACTAGACTATGAGCCACAAGGTCAGCAGTTCAAACCCACCAGCTAGTTAAATAGGTGACTGAATAATACTAATATATGTGAGATTGAAAATGGCCACTATTCTTTGACACTCCTCCCATTGAGAGGTGAGATCTATGTCCCCTCTTCTTGAATCTGAACAGACAGTGTGACTACTTTGACCATGCAGAAGTAACACTGCAACCTAAATGTCCTCTTGTGTCATTTGTACACTGGCTTTAATAGATGTGCTATTTCCACTTATTCTCTACTGGAATGCTTGTTTCTGGGGCGAGGGGGATGGGAACCAACCATCAAGTAAGAAGACTGACTATGCAGAGATTGCCATCCCATGAAAGAAAGAGCTCCTCAAACATTCACCACTAACAATTTAGCCCAGGCATCAGCCTGTGAGTGGGGAACATGGTGGCTATATTATATGATAACACTAGGCTGCAAACCACAAGATCTGCAGTTGGAGCCCACCAGCCTCTATGTGGGAGAAAGATGAGGCTTTCTGCTCTCACAAAGATTTAAACAGCTTCAGAAACCCTCAAAAGGGTCGTTATGTGTCTGAACCAGCTCATCAGCACTTAAGAACAACCTGTGAGTAAATCACCTTGGTTGCCATTTACTACAACTGCACAAGAGACCTGTGCAAGAATCACCCAAGTAAGCCATCAGACCAATGAAAAATAACAATGAATTGTTATTTTGAGGCATTCAATTTTGAAGATGTTTGTTAAGCAGCACAGTTGTTTTTGTTGTTAAGTACTGTTGAGTCAGTTCCTATTCATATAGACCCTGTATAAGGTTTCCAAGGAACAGTTGGTGGGTTTGAACAACCATCCTTTCCGTTATCAATCCAGTGCTTATGCCACAGTGCCACAGCAGGAAAACTATAATAACATTTATTGAGCACTTACTTGTGTATCATATTTTTCCAAACATGCTCACATGAATCAACCCATTTATAAGAGCAGTTAAATGAAGAACAAAAACACTTAGGAGTTTTCAGATGGTTAATTTTATGTGCCAACTTGGCTAGATTATTGTTGTTGTTGTTAAGTGCCATCGAGTCAGTTCCAACCAATAGTGACCCTGTATAGGGTTTTCAAGGAGCAGCTGGTAAGCTTGAACTACCGACCTTGTGGCTCACAGTGACTTTGTAGTCCAGCGCATTAACCTACAGAGTCACACCGGAACTCCACTGGCTGGATTATAGTGTCCAGTTATTGTTCAAACACTTTTCTAGATGTCGCTATGAAGGTATTTGCATGTGATTAACTTTTAAACCTCTTTACATATACAGGGTCGCTATGGGTCGGAACCGACTCGATGGCACTTAACAACAACAACAACAAACCTTCAGTAAAGCCTATTTCTCTGCATAATGTGAGTGGGCCCTATCCCCAATTAATTGAAGGCCTGAAGAGCAAAAACTGAGCCTTCCCCAGGAGCAGAATTCTGCCTCAATACAGTCACAAAAGTAACTTGCCAAAAATCCCAGACCACTGTTGTTGTTGTTAGGTGCCATTGAGTTGGCACTGACTCATAGTGACCTTATGCACAGCAGAATGAAACAATGTCCAATCCTGGACCAACTTCAGTACTTTTGCCACACTTGAGTCCATCGATGCTGCCACCTGGCCAATCCATCTCATTGGGGGTCTTCTTCTTTATCTCTGACCCTCCATCTTACCAAACATGATGTCCTTATCCAGAGACTGTTCCCTCCTGACAATATGTCCAAAGTATGAGAGATGAAGTTTGGCCATCCTGGCCTCTAAGGAGCACTCTGGCTGCCCTTCTTCCAAAACAGATCTTTTGGTTCTTTTGGCAGCCCATGGCACTTTCAGTATTCTCCTCCAACTGTATGGACTACCAGTTTGAGACACAAGTTCCCAAACTGTTGTCCAATGCCCCTGCAATTGTGTGTGCCAATCCTTTAAAATGAATCTCAATATATCCATAAATAGATAGATTAATATAGAGAGATATATTTTATTTGTTTTTCTGGAGAGCCTTGGTTAATATGAAGAGGCTTCTTGGGGAAATGGAATAGAAAAATAATAGAATTTTCCATGAACATTTTGAAACCCTTTCATGAGTGATTTTCTTCTCAAGTAGAGAAGATAAAAGGTTTTCAGACATGACATTGAATTAAATCAAGCCCAGAGAGAACCTGAATATATCCCACCTGAATTTAGAGACCATCTCAAGAATGGATTTGACACATTAAACATTGATGACAGATGATAAGAGAAATTGTGGACTGATATCAAGAACATCATATAAAAAGAAAAAAGTCATTTAAAAGGGAGAAAAAAAAGGAAAAGACCAAAGTGGATGTCAAAGGAGAGTTGTTGTTGTTATTAAGTACGATGGAGTCTGTTCCGAATCATAGTTACCCTGCTTAGGGTTTCTGAGGTTGTAAATCTTTACGGGAGCAGAACACCTCATCTTTCTCCCTTGGAGCCGCTGGTAGTTCAAACTGCTAACCTCAAGGTTAGCAGCCCAATTAGTAACCACTATGCTACCAGAGCTAAAGCAAATGGAAGAAACAGTGAAGAGAGCGGAATTGAAGATTTCAATAGAAAGCTAGCTCTAGAAGACAAAGTAAAACATCACAGTGAAGTATGCAAAGACTTGGCTTTAGGAAATCAAAAGAGAAGAGCACACTTGGTATTTCTTGAGCTGAAAGAACTGAAGAAAAAATCAATCCTTGTGTTGTAATATTGAAGAATTCTACGAGCAAAATATTGAATGATGCAGGAAACATCAAAGGAAGATGTAAAGAATATGCAGTCACTGTACCAAAAAGAATTTGTGTATGTTCAATTACTTCAGAAAGTAGCATATGATCATGAACCATTTGTACCAAAGGAAGAAGTTGAAGATGTACTAAAGTCATTATTGACAGATAAGGCTCCAAGAATGAACAGAATGCCAATTGAAGTATTTCAACAAACTGATGCGACATCCGAAACACTCACAAGTTTGTTCTAAGAAATTTGGAAAACAGTTAACTTGCCAACCAACTGGTAGAGATCTATATCTGTGCCCACTCCAATAAAAGGTGACCCAACAGAGTAAGCAAATCATCAAACAATATAATTAGTATCACACATAATAAATTTTGCTGAAGATAGTTTTTAAACGTTTGCTGCAGTACAACGACAGGGGACTGCCAGAAATACAAGCCATATTCAGAAGAAGACATGGAATGAAGTATATCATTGCTGATGTCAGATCCTGGTTGAAAGTACAGAATGCCAGAAAGATGTTTTTTGTTGTTAAGTGCCATTGAGTCAGTTCTGGCTCATAAAGGCCCTCGCTATATGAGGTTTCCCAAGGAGCAGCCAGTAGATGGTTACTTGTGCTTATTGACTATGCAAAGGCATTCTACTGTGTGAATCACAATAAACTATGGATAACGCTGTTGAAAAAAATAAGAATTCCAAACATTAAACTATGCTGATGAAGAACCTGTACTTAGACCAAGAGACAGTCTTTAGAACAGAGCAAGATAAATATTGCATAGTTTAAAATCAGGAAAGATGTGTTCAAGGGTTGTATTCTTCCACCATACTTATTCAATTTGTATAGGAGGGTAGACTCATTAACAACCTGCGATATAAAGATGATACTTATTGGAAGTATCACTTATTGGAAGTGAAGAAAGCTTAAAATACTGGTGAAGATTAAACACCACTACCTTCAGAACAGATTGCACCTCCATGTAAAGAAAACAAAAATCCTCACAACTGGACTAGAAACAACTAAATAACATCAACGTGATAAATGGAGAGAAGATTGACATTGTCAAAGACTTCATGTTGCTGGGATCCACAATTAACACTCATGGAAGCAACAGCCAAGAAATTCAAATGATACACTACATTATCTGCTGAAAATGATTTTTTAAAAAGTGTTAAAGAGCAAAAGAGATCAGTTTGAAGTCTAAGGGACACCTGACCCAAGCCATGACCTTTTCCAGTCACCTCATATGCATGTAAAAATGGGGGAATGAATAAGGAATATCATACAATAACTGATACATTTTTAATTATGATATTGGAGAACAATATTAAAAGTACCATGGACTGTAAGAACAAATAAATCTGTCTTGGAAGAAGTACAGCCAGGATGCTCCTTAGATGCCAGGATGCTAAGACTCCATCTCTCATGCTTTAAACATGTTATCAGGAGGGACTAGTTCCTGGAAAAGGACATGATGATTGGTAAAGTGGGGCTTCAGCAAAAAAGAGGAAGATCCCCAAGGAAATCTGGAAATGAATTGAAACAGTGACAATGGCAGTTGTCCCAAATGTAACAATTGTGAGCATGGCTCAAGACTGTGGAACATCATGACAACCTAAGAAAAGATTGAAGTTGTAAAGGATTTCATTTTTGTTGGATCCACAATTAATGCTCATGATAGCAGCAGTGAAGAATTCAAAAGAGGTATTGCACTGGGAAAATCTGATACAAAAGAATTCTTTAAAGTGTTAAAGAGCAGAGATGTTATTTTTTGGACTAAAATATGTCTGATCTAATCCACAGTATTTTCAATCACCTCATATGTATGTGAAAGCTAGACAATGAATAAGGAATACCAGAAAAGAATTGATTGATGTATTTGAATTGTGGTGTTGGTAAAGAATGTTCAAAGTACTATGGACTGTCATAAAAACAAACAAATCTGTCTTGGAAAATATACAGCCAGAATGCTCCTTGGAAGCAATAATAACAAGACCTCATCTCTCATACTTTAGGCGTGTTATCAGGAGGGACCAGTTCTCTGAAAAGGACAAAGTAAAGGGCCAGTGGAAATGAAGAAGAACCACTTTGAGGTGGACTGACACAGTGGTTTAAACAATGGACTCAAACATAATCACAATTGTGAAGATGGTGCAGAACTGTGCAGTGTTTCCTGTTGTGCATGAGATAGCTATGAATCAGGGCTGCCTGGATGTCACCTAGCAACCACCACCATGACAGAAATATGAGGCTGACCCTTTTACTGATGAGGAAAATATATCACCAAATGATGAGAAAAAGACCTCAAAAACATTATAGAGTTGCACTGTTGTTTTGTAAGTGCCACTGCATCGGTTCCAACTCATAGTGACCATGTAAAGAGTTTCTGAGAAACAGCTGGTAGGTTTGAACCATCAACCATGTGGTTAGCAATCTGGTGCTTATCCTACAGTGCCACACCAGGACTCTAGAGTTATATTACTTAAAATACATAAGTCTTATAACATCTTTGATATATATGCATCTGAGTCTTTCACTACTTGCTATCAGGTATATGTCAGAATTATGATTTTACAGCATTGTAATACCATTAAGCCAGAATACTAAAAATTGTTGTTTTAGACATAATGCACAATCTTAGAATGGAGATGTATGAAGTAACCTGTCTTGACTTTTTTATATCATTAAACACTATTTAATGAATTTATTTTTAATAAAGCTATTTTTTACATACAATCATAGGTCAGTTGAACTTAGAAAACTCAATGTTTTAATTGATATATTAGTTTTAGCATGGCCATTTTAAATGGAATTTGTTGCAAATTCTTGAGGAATCAACAAACCTAGAGAAGAAAGGAGGAAGTTAGGGTTTGACATGGTTGAAGTCAGTTATCCTCTTTGGCAATCAGCTAATACTACAATTCAAGTTATCTAATCAACTATAGACATAAAACCAAACGGCCACCACTCATCTGTCTGTCGTGCTGTGGTGGTTTGAGTTGCTGTGATTCTGAGGGCTATGCCAGCAGTGTTTTAAATAACCAGCAGGGTCACCCATGGTGGAAAGGTTTCAGATGAGCTACAAAACAAA
>NW_006408727.1:4346310-4356265 GCF_000296735.1 Chrysochloris asiatica | reverse complement strand
TGGCATCATTGATGGACTCAAGTGTGGCAGCGGTAGTGAGGTTGGCCCAGGATCGGACATTGTTTCGTTCTGCTGTGCATGGGGTCGCTATGAGTGGGTTCCGACTCGATGGCACCTGACAACAACAACAACAATCAACTAAACAAATTGCCACTGTGCTAGGAACTTCAGTTTTTCATCAAACAAAAGTGTACATTGATATTATCTTGTTAAATTTACAAAATAAACTTCTTGTGATCAGGGAACAGATCCTATTCAATCTTTATCTGGTTTCATATGAACGAGTCTATAAAAAGGTTGTGGGGACCATACAGCAATGCCATGAGTTCATTCTTCTATTAAGAATTAATGACAGCTTCAGCAACTGGGTGTACTTGTGCTACACTATACAGGGGGTTGTGAGCAAGACATGTGAGGAGGAGAAACATTTGAGGCTAAGAATTTACTTTGAAAAAGGCACTAATGTATGGTCATGCAGTCTATCGTGAGTGAATGACAGGTGTCCTATGGCACTAGAACATAGAACTGGTGGAGGAAGGCAATGGAGGTGATTTTAGGCTTAGATTGTGTTGAGCCCTAAATTTCATGGTAAAGAATTCATGTTTTATTGGAGGTAATGGAGAACTAACAGGAGTTCTACAGCAAGTGTAAAATAATTAGAAGAATGCTTCCGACATATTCAGACATCAGTCATCAGTGTATGTAATGCGTGATGCTGAGGAGAGTAGAGATCAAGATTCTGCTAAGAAGATGACCACTTGAACACAAATACAAGGAGTAATTGTGTAATGGAACATGAACTATATTCAATCTTTATGATGAATGCAGCATTATAGATTTGCTCTTTGAGGGATATAGATGAATAATTCAGTTAGCATAGCCTCTAAAGGGCACTTTTAGCCTTATGCATACTTTATTCTTTGTTGTTGTTAGGTGACATCGAGTTGGTACCTACTTATAGCGACCCTATGTACAAAAGAATGAAATGCTATCATTCTTAAAAGGACCAAAAGGTATTATTCACTTTACAATGCAATATTTTCCAAATTAAAAAAAAAAAAACCATATATATAGCTTTCTATTTTTCTTATTCCTTATTATTATTTTTTTTTTCTGCTAGAGGAAGCATTAGATATTCTCTTACTTTTGAGAGAACATACTGTTCTCATTTTATTATGTATTATATGATATATTTATTTCCAGAAAATTTTGCACTTGAAAATAGGCAAAAAATGAAGGATGTCTTCATCTTTTTCATTTTGCATGCAGGAGAGGAGGGGGTTTTGTTCTCTTCTCTCTGTGGCACTGCTAGGACTACTACAAACTAAGGGCAGAAATTTTGACACTATAGTCAAATATGTTCTGCTAAAGGGCTAGTAGGCAAAACTCTGAATAGCAAACACAAGGAAAACTAGAAATCCATCAGAATTTTGGAGCTATATACCAATTGAGAAATAGCCCTCGGGTAAGAGTAAAGATGTAACCATCTGTAGCTTTGGACTGAAAAATATGCCCACGGGGCAGCTTGACACTAATTTTATTATACAAGTAGGCTTATGAGCCTTCCTTAATAAATGATATCACTGATGAGCATTTAGCTTAATGCTGATGATACAGATTCATGCATCTGTTTGCCTAGAATACTGACTTGATGAATGTTACCCTGAAGAGTTTTCAAATGAAAACACAATCCAAACCAATGATGAATTGATGACATTATTTTGTGTTCTCTAGAATAAAATGAGAGGGATAGTATTTAGGAACTCATATAATGGATGCTTTTTGACATCAGGGGTTTACATTAGAAGTAGTAGCAACAATTTCATGTCATTTGTAAGAAAGATTAATTTTAAAATACACATAGGATAATGCAGGTTAGAAAGCAGTGTAAACAAGTTTACAATTACTGAACTACTAGTACAGGGTTTATTTTGATAACCAAATAACCAGCATTGTGTGTCTGCTTCTAATGAGTCAAAAAGAAAATTAACATTTAACTAATATAGTCTTTCATCAAAAAAGGAAAATATTGTGTTGAGATCATTCACAGAAAGTTGAAACAAATGAAAATATGTAATTTAAATAACTGAAATAATCTACTTTGAAAGTCATCACACTTCCAGATCTTCCATTAAGTGATGTTTTCCCCCTGCAGTCCTATTCATGTTGTGTTTGTTAATAGTCTCTGAACTTTGATTGATTTCGACTTCTACCTTCTTCTTTAACTGTGATCCTCTAATGCCAACACTGAAAATAATAAATAGCAGGTGTTCTTTGATTAGTAATCTATTTAACTGAAAATAGACTCTGGTAACTACAGAGACTTTCACAAATTAAAAACAAACAAATGACTAAATAATAAAAGGGGATATATACTGTCAACAATAAAATATTAATAGAGATTTTCTCATTGGGCAGTGCAAGCATATCTAACTGAAAAAATACAATTAGACTCACAGGAGACTTAATATGTTATACAAGAAGTGAACAAAAGAATATTGTGTTTTCTTAGTATATATTCATATAGGAATGTGTGTGTGTTGTGGCCAGCTTTTCCTCTGGTCTTGTATTTTTTAGAAGGCATAATGTAAGGCTTGACATTTTCTTCAGAAAGTAGTGGTATAGTTGTTTCAAAAACAGGAGGGTTACATTCAGAATATTTCAAAGTACTTTATTAAACAGGAAAAAAAATCAAAACCAAAATTTTTATTAAAAGCTGCCATGCTTTGTTGTGTGCGTCATCTGCTCAATGTGCTTCATCTTGTCAAAGGAATTACTGAGATCTATTATGAGCTAGATATTCAAAAGCATAACCTCATATATTTTTATCAGAAGACCATCCCCTTCAGTTTCTCAGAAATTTACTTAGGTCTTCCACATTAGGATTAAGTCATAGTTTGCTATGCCAGTTCTGACCCATCCCCTTAGGACAACCCTACCAGAATAAAACATATGTAGATATTTGATAGCCCATTAGTAAATTTTTATTACATTTTAAATTAAAATTTAATTCCTATTAAAATTAATGTGGTAATTCATTATGCCACATCTAATGTCATTAAATATATAATTTTTCCCAATCCATGTCACCAATAAAGAAT
The DNA here is from genome assembly GCF_000296735.1 of Chrysochloris asiatica. NCBI lineage: Eukaryota > Metazoa > Chordata > Mammalia > Afrosoricida > Chrysochloridae > Chrysochloris > Chrysochloris asiatica. The sequence continues at coordinate 4,353,164 of NW_006408727.1, read as the reverse complement.
TTTCCCAATGATGAAAATTTGGCAAAACTATAATCAAGCTAGTGAGACTGGCTATGTAGAACTTCAGCAGTGAAATATCATGGCAAAAACAATATGGTGAGCAATTAATACACAGAAAAGAAAATCCAGAAGCCCAAGAATATTTCAAAGATATTTATGTTTATTGTTTAAAATTTAAATATAAAAATGCAACATATTGTTTTGCATTTTGATTTCAGAGTTTAGCTCCCAAACATTTATCTTAAAATAAATGATCCTTGGATTCAATTTAATGGAAATTCTTAAAATTGTAGACTCTTTCTCTAGTGGGAAACTGAGAACTAAAATGTTCCATAATGCTCTGTTCATCTGTCAACAGGTATAAGTTTTGTGTTAAGCAGTCATGAAAGTTCATTAACATGAGTAACAGCGGAGGTTTTAAGAAGCAAAGGAAGTTTGCTTAAAAAGACAACATAAAAAACAACAACATACAAACTTTACTTCTTAATTAATTTAAGTTGCTAAATCAACCTTTGATACTAGCACTTTCTTTATAATTAATTTTCAAAAACAAAATCATAATTACTCCATACTCCTCACTAATATACCTCATGGCCATGCTCTTACATGGAATCAAATTGAAAATTTCAGGTGATCATAAACACAAGAAAAGTGTATTTGTTAGGAAGACTCTATTCTCCATAAAATAAAAACACCGGTGTCTCTTAATAAATTTGAGTTCTGGCTGAGCAAAAACTAATAAGAAACCATCATATTATACCAAATTTATTTTTATTATATAATGAAATATGCATTATTTCTATTGACTTCCATTGCTGTTGTTGTTAGGTGCCATTGAGTCAGTTTTGACTCATAGCAAACCTATGCACAACAGAATGAAACACTGTCCGGTCCTGTGTAAAACCTTTTAGTCATTGTTACACCTGAGTCCATCACTGATGCTACTGTGTCAATCCATCTCATTGGGGTCTTCCTCTTTTTATCTGACCCTCCACTTTGCCAAATATGGTATCCTTCTCCAGGGACTGGTGCCTCCTGACAACATGTCCAAAGTATGAGGGACAAAGTCTGGTCATCCTGGTCTCCAAAGAGCTCTCTGGCTGTACTTCCTCCAACACAGATCTGTTTGTTCTTTTGTCAGTCCATGGTACTTTCAATATTCTCCAACACCATAACTAAAATGCATCAATTCTTCTGTGGTCTTCCTTATTCACTGTCCTGCTTTCACATGCATATGAGGTTATTGAACATACCATGGCTTGGATCAGGTGCACCTTAGTCCTCAAACTGACATCTTTGCTCTTCAACACTTTAAAGAGGTCTTGTGCATAGAAAGAAGTATTTTCTATTGTAATTCTAAACAAACAAGTTAAAACTATTTGGCACAGGGGATGGAGATGAGATTTAGTTATATCCCTTGCTTTGTACAACATTCCAGTTAAGGCAAAGACAAGACTTTACTATTTCTTAAGCATTCAGCATTTTCAGCATCAAATGAATTATGAAAAACATTTCATCATTAAGAATATACCAGTATAAATTTTAACATTCCATTTCAAAATATAACCATTCAATATCTTATCACAAAAATACAATATAGTGTGAAGACTGGATTTTGATTCATTTTTACAGTGAAACTCCCTTAAAATCAGAAATCTGTACTTTGTCAATCAGCAATAATTTCTCTTTCTCTGGAAAAATTTTTATTATATAATAAAAAAGTTTTATTATATATCTGAAGTAGTGAACAATACACTTATGTAGTAAAATTACTCGCCAATGTTTTATGTTATATCAGCAGCATTTATAAAGATGGAACACAGACTATAATTCACAAATATAGCTAGAAAAAAAAATTTCAATCAAAAGTTAACTGCAATAATACATAGTTTCTTTTATCAGAGAATTTGTTTTCCTTCCCCCAGAGGAAAATATTTTTGTCCTAATCTAAGTAGTGATTTGCATGGACACCTGTGAAAACCTAATTTGCTTATTAAATTGCCTTTTAAAATAATTATTATGTAGTTGGTAAAATGGTTAGATCTTATGTTACCATAATTTTGGTCATATAACTTGATCACATCACTGTGTTTCATATGTAGTTGCCAAAACCAAACCAAACTCAATGCCATCGAGTCAACTTGGACTCATAACCATGCTAATTAATTTTATAGCAAGAATGAAAATGACACATCTTTGGAAAATAATATAAACAAATGACTATCAAAATAGTGTATTAAGTGAAGAGATGATGTAGATTTGTATTAGAAAAGAATTTCTCTATTGCATGTCATATTACATGATATTACATAAAGTTCAGGGGAAAAAATTGTTACAACTACAACTTCATATCATCCCTTTTCTAAAGCATCTTACTGACATTATTTATTCTCTCTAATCAGACACATACATAAATTTCAGTGCATTAAAAAGAGATACATACAGATTACAGCAAATATATTTGCATAAAATATATAGAGGTGATGAAAGCTTGTTTTAATGAAAGTTAAATGAACTACATACAGTAGAAAAATTTAGGTAATAAATCATTTAAAAGTTTAGAGTTAAATGTACAATATATTTACTAATTAAATATGATTATGTTGTTGTTGTTAAGTGCCATCAAGTCAATACCGACCCATAGCGACCCTGTATAGGTTTTCCAAGGAGCAGTTGGTAAGCTTGAACCACCAACCTTGCAGATCAAACTGCTTTGCAGTCTGGCACATTAACCCACAGAGCCACATCAAATTGGTTCCAACTCACAGCGACCCTATATAGGGTTTTTGAGGAGCAGTTGGTGGGTTTGAACTGCTGACCTTGTAGTTAGGACTGATCTTGCGGTCCAGTGTGTTATCCTGCAGTGCCACATGAGGATCGGGAATTATTAGATTCAAACGTTCTTTTATTTCACAAAAGGGCCTCCATGTTATTTTGAACAGAAATAAGTGGCAGTAGAGGTATGGTATATTGAGAATGAAACATTTAGAAAATTTCCACTGAATTGATAATACTAAAACAGCATAAAATTGTTTGCCTTTATAATGAAAGGAATTTGCATTCCACTAATCTGTTAATTTAATAGCATGAAAATATTAGCAGTGTTAAAATAAGCACAGACAGAAAAATACATGGCTAAGAAACGGAAGTCTAAGAACAAAAAACAATGATAAATAATTGAAAGAAGAAATGTGAACAAGCTGTGGGATTCCCTAAGGAAAACTGAAAAAGCAAACTTGCAGAAATACTGAGACAAATAAAAGTGCTGTCTTATGTGTAGGAGTTCTCATTCTATCCATGCCCTATCCCTTACCAGGATTTTGAGCAGTCACAGAACGGATTTAATTGGGATGCCAGATACCAACGGCACCAGATATACAGAAGGCAAAAATTACTTACCTCTAGTTGTCAAATCAATAAAAGATGACCTGGTCAACCCTAATCTAAAGGAAATGCAAATGATACATAGTGATATTATTGAGTACAAAGGGGGCTAATTTAACAGTGGTAGAATTAAAGAATTTACGATTTACTCGTCTCCTGTGAAGTCTACCTGTGAGATAACAGAAATAATGAAAACACAAAGCCATGTCTGTAATTAACAAGTAATTGAACTCAAAATATAATAGATAGCTTTTAAATAGGAAAATATTCATATTAAAATAGAAGAAAGGAAATTTACTGACATGTATCTTGGATGGTAAAACTATACAGAGTTGCTATGAGTTGGAACAGACTTGATGGCACTTAACAAAAACAGTGGTGCTGTGGGTTAATGCACTGTGCAAAGTCGCTTTGAACTACAAGGTCAGAGGTTCAAGCTCACCAGCTACTCCTTGGAAACCCTACACAGGTGACTCAACGGCACACAACAACAACAGAAACAATATAGAAAAACACAAATGAAACCCACCACCATCAAGTCCATTTTGACTCCTAGTAACGCTAGAGGACAGAGGGGAGTCCAAGGCTGTAAATCTTCACAGGAGCAAACAACCTCATGTTTCTCCTGCAGAGCAGCTGCTGGTGGCTTTGTACCTCCAACCTTGCAGTTAGCAATCCAATGCTTAACCCACTGTGTCACCAGGGCTTCTTTGAGTATATTATAGATTTCATAAAAGTGAATACCCTGGCCCTGAGAAGTCCTCTAAAAGCTAGTGGTTTGATGTCTGGAATCTGGACAAGGAATAGGAAAGTAAAACCTGTCTTCGTAGACTTCTAGTTACAGGAGGGTAAGTAAAAAAGCATTCTTACTAAAGTTCTAGTTCATAGATGCACAGGTTTATTCCAAACAAAATGTGTCTCAGCAATCAGTGAATATCTGTAGACAAGCTCTCTTCTCTAGTTATGGTGTCTTCAAAATAAAGGTCCAATCTAACCGTGACTTCTGAGAGGATTTGCTGACCAAATTCAATTCAAGTCAGAAAAGTGAACTCAGAAGGTTATGGCAACTGTTTTTTCTTTGTGTATGTGTCTGTGTGTGGTTTTTGTTTGTTGGTTTGTTTGTTTTTTGAGATCCTAAAAGGGCAATTTTGAAAGATATTCTCAAAAGATACAGGATCTTATTAGGATTGCAGGATTATTATTAGGATTATTAGGATATTATTAGGATTATTATTGGGATTTGGTTTATTAGGAAGCTGCTATAAGAAGAAGAAGAAGAAAAAAGGCAAAGCAAGTTGTACCAAGGAATTTTTTTCAATCACAATACTGTACCTAATCATTCTTATCCATAAGTAGTTGCATTATTGTGTATCCAAGACTTCAGAAACCTTATCGATGAATCCTACAGCCTGATCTTGCCCCTTCCGACTTTTTTGTTTCCCAAACTCAAAGAACATTTAAAAGGTAGATGATGTGAGTCCCTCGAGAATGCCTAACCTGCTATTTGGATGTGGTATAAGTCAAAGAGCTAAGAATCCTTCTGGGAAGGGTTGTTATTGTTAAGTGCCAGTTGATTGGATTCCAACCCATAGTGACCCTGTATAGGATTTCCGAGGAGCAGCTGGTGAGCCTGAATCGTCGACCCTGCAGTTCAAACGGCTTTGCAGTCTGGCACATTAACCAGCAGCGCCACACCAAGACTCCCTGGGCAGGGTTAGAGAGAGGGAAATGCCACCTTCAGAAGTGTGTAACTAGATAGAGGACCTCTCAAGAAACAATAACTTCATATTCTGATATTTTTGTTTAATGAAGGTTTCTATGATTTTGTAACAATACTTTTTTTTTTTTTTTTTTTTTACTTTTCTTCGTATATTCCTGAATAATAAAAGATGGGGATAAAGGGAAAAATGCTGACAGGCTATCTGTCAAGCTGAGAAATAGCCTTCTAGATCACATGGAAGATTAATATTAAAGTAGGGAAGAAGGAGGGGGCAATAATCACTAGTACAATTAAAACAGATTAAAATGGAAAGAGTTTCATATTAGGAGCTACATATAGCACCTAAATGTCGACAACAGAGAAAATACATGGTCACAGGGCAGAAGATATAACAGATTTTGGAAAGTGGGCTTGAAAAACAAAATTTAAGTATCTGCTGTAGGCTGACCTGACTCACTCACTACTTCCCACACTATAGTTAAGAGGTGGCTTTGCTCAATGATTGGCTAATAAATAGATAGAAAGAAATCAGCCAAGAACCCAAGAGGAGGAAAAAACAACATGTAAAAGCAGATGAAGGTCATAACAGAGAAAGAAAAATAAAAAAAAATCATGAAACAGAGGAAAAGGTAGTACAATAGTTCTCTGCAATTTAAAATTAAAAACGAAGTATAGATGTGGTCTCATTAATAGAGTGAGAAGCTGAACAAAGATATGTATTTCATAATTAAAGAGATTTCAAAAACAGCCAAAAGACTTGAAAAACTGAATTGGCAGACACCAAGAAAACAACAGAAAGAAACAAAAAGAAAAACCCATTATAGTGCTGAAATGTACAGTAGTAGTTAAAAAGTAGAATGAATCTAAATGAATACTCACTTGGATTACAATTGAAAAGAGTTAAGTAAAATATGCAAAAAATTTAAAGATTTAAAAGTGATGACAGAGAATGTTATAATTAGCTTGTAGAGACAAAAGAAATTGAACATCATTAACATTCTAAAAGAAAAAAAATGTTTAGATGTATAATACAATAAAACTTTCCTGAAATTGAAATGTCAAACAAAGAGATAGAATCTCCCAAAATATTTTGTCTGAAAGAAACAATATCTAAGTTTCCACAATGTATTCAGTTTGATTTTGTGTCCTAAATTCAAATAAAATAAATTGAGTTTTTAAAATTTGGCAGTAGCCTATATGATATATTGCTCCTAGATTTATAAAATTTTATCTTAATCTCTTGATATACTCTTCTACAGAAACACATGTACACAAAAGTATCAGGCATGATAGTAATAAAATATTAATTTCTGGTTCATAGGATTGAGATCCTTTTTATATTTTTATAATGCTTGTTTTTATTTTTTAATAGTCATATATCATATTTAGAAATGACAGTAAAGTCACTGATGTTAACAAAAATGTTAACAACAACAACAAAAAAGGCACAGTGGGAGGAGAAAGAAAAGAAAGATTGCAATTGTTCCACTACCTCAAGATTTATTTATAATCCACACATTGACAAGGTGATCTTTCTAAAACAGTAGCATAAGCATATTAATTTTCAAACATTTTTAAAGTGACATGAATCTAGCATAAAATCCAATCTCTTTAGTAAATTAAACTATTTTCTTACTATATTGTTAGTTGATAAGTACAGATACTAGACTTGATCTTAGCAAAAAGGCTGAGTTATGGTGTTGGAGGAGAATATTGAAAGTGCCATGGGCTGCCAAAAGAACCAATAGAT
>NW_006408727.1:4344131-4345173 GCF_000296735.1 Chrysochloris asiatica | reverse complement strand
TTTTTTTTTTTGGTATTCTTTAGTTGGGGCATTATTATTAGTTTAATTAGTATAAGTTTAAAGCAATTAAATAAAGAAAATAAAATGAGTTCCTTTTTTCATAGTGTCTTATGTGGCATAAAGAACTCTAGTTAAACTTTGGGTTAATCCTTGGTCTGCTAACTGCAACGTTAATGATTCAAACTCCCTAGCTGCTCTGCAGTAGAAAGGTGAGGCTGCCTGTTGCCATGAAGATTTACAGTCTAGAAACCTTATGGAGCAGTGCTACTCTAGTCCTAGGAAGAGTCACGGTGAGTCAGAATCAACTCTAAAGCAGTGGGTAGAGGTAGCAGTATATATCGCATGAAGTCCTGAGTATATGTATTGCAAGAATATAACTGGATTTACACCCCTAAAAGGATCCAAGATTATTAACATTGGAAGGGTCTTGGAGATTTAAAAATCCATTCCTTTTTTTATAGATGAGGATTCAGGGTTAGAAAGATTAAGTGACTTCTTTAGAAGGCCAACCAGTCAGAACTTGAAATCAGGTGGCGAATTCTCTCAACCCGATGTTTGTCCATTGGAAATTAGGAACAGATTCTAAAAGAGGGGTCCCATTAGAAAATTAGGGGAGAAAAGAGTGGCAATGTTTTTCAATGCATCAGACAGAACAACCAAATCATAAATAAAAGAAGTCACAGTTTAAAAATATATATGAAATATGATCACTGCTATGGTGAGGGAATTGAAAAATGACCTTTCAAAACCCACCCCAGCCATGCTCTTATATCTTTGTCATTAATCTTCCTGTATGAAGCTCTGATGGCACTGTAGGATAAGCACTGAATTGCTAACCACAAGATTGGTAGTTCAAACACACCAGCTGCTCTGCTGGAGATCAATGAGGCTTTCTGCTCTTGTAAAGATTTACAACCTAAAAAAACCTATATGGGGCCACTATGAGTCATTAGTGAGCTGAAATGGACTGGTATTGGCCATTTTGAATCTGATAACCACATGGTTTACTATGCAGGGAATGACAAATTGAAAAGGAATGGTG
>NW_006408727.1:4320912-4341681 GCF_000296735.1 Chrysochloris asiatica | reverse complement strand
CAGGTGGCATCATTGATGGACTCAAGTGTGGCAGCGGTAGTGAGGTTGGCCCAGGATCGGACATTGTTTTGTTCTGCTGTGCATGGGGTTACTATGAGTCGGTTCTGACTCGATGGCACCTGACAACAGCAACTATGAGTCTGAAGCTATTCAATGGCAGTGTGTCTTAAAACCTCTCTGACTCATTTTCATCTGTTCTCTGCCTACTCTAATTCAAGACTCATGAAGTCCATTTTAAAAGATACATCGTTCCAAGTACTATGTAAATGCACAGATGCAAGGCATTTTTAACTGTGAATTAATCATGTAAACATATTATTATACCTATTAATGCCTGGAGGAAATTGAAAGTAATTATGTAGCAGTTAGTGGCTAGCTTGAATTGAAAGAGCATATAGATATTGGTATGAAATACAACAATTCTGTATTTCCTCTGTAAGAGACAGAGACATACAATGTTGTTGCCTTTTACTGCCATCAAGTCAGTTCTGACTCATAGAAACCCTGTACAGGGTTTCTAAAGAGCAGCTGGTTGGTTTGAATCACTGACCTTGTGGTTAGCAGTGTAGCGCTGAACCTAAGCGCCACACCAGGACTCTGAGACACACAATAGATCATTTCTATTTCATATATTACTAGGACTTTGAACTATCATAATTACTCTTATAAAGGAGTTCTGGTAGCATAGTGGTTACGAATCGGGCTGCCAACCGCAAGGTCAGCAGTTCGAAACTACCAGCTGTTCCACTGGAGAAAGATGAGGCTTTGGGCTCCCGTAAAGATGTATAGCCTCGGAAACCCTGTACAGGGTTGCTATGAGTCGGAACTGATTCCATGGCATATAAAAACAACAACAATTACTCTTATGAGGTTCTCTCATGGTGAAAAACTGACGAGTTCATCATAAAAGTATTTTACTTAATATTAATTAAATAAAATTACTTAATAATAATTCCCTCTGAATTTCAGGGAAGATAGAAATGATGACCAAATTAATAAGTTATTCATGAATTAATTTGATGTAATTAATTTGGGGAAAACAAGCCAAACATTAATGTAATTAACACTACGTACAAATGAAATAGGTCCTTTTTATTTAATGGTTAAACTTTCTGGTCAAATCAACAATTAATAATGCTTGGTTAATTTTTTTGCTTTATGTTCGTTTGCCTACCTGATTTTTAAAAAAATTTTCTTCAGATACATATAAAGGTAAGAAAAATATGAGTCTATCTAGATCTTTGGTTTAAAATCTAAATTTACTTCCTTTTATCCCTTTAACATCTGTAAGTATTATAGAAGAATAGTGTTTGTTTTTTTAAAGTCAATGGGATATCTCTTAAGAGTACACCATTAGTTAAGCAAGTGATAAGTGTTCTTCACCACAGGAATAAGGCCATCTCACTGATATACAGTCATAAAAATAAACTTAGCTTACAACCATTATCCTCATGGCCCAAAACCTATTCACAATAATGAAATAATTTATGATAATCTTTGTGGTACAAGTACTCTTTATTAAATACATACGTATATACAAATTCTCTGCCACAATTTGTAAGTGAGAGGTTTAGACTGAATGTTTCTAAAGTATTATTCACCTTTAAAATGTGTTGAGTCTATGGAATACCTAGAGACATAGATAAGAAGAAATTCTCATATATGACACAGTTAGTATTTGGCATTCTTATATTCTGCAAATCTCATACACAACCATCCCAAAGCAATGCAACAACTGATGAAGTCAATGTCAATTAATGACTATTAGTTCTCTTAAAAAATTAAGAAATCCTCTTTGCAAGGTGGCCATTACTAAGATGATCTTCCCCCAAACACTCAGAAAACATTCACATACACAACCCCAGGCCAGGTTATTGTTGTTAAATGCCATCAAGTGGATTCCCACTCACAGCCACCCTGTATAAGGTTTCCAAGGAGCAGCTGGTAGGTTTGAAGCACCAGCCATATGATTAACAGTCCAGTGCTTATTCTACAGTGTCATACCAGAACTCCCTCAAACAAGGCAGAGAGAAGCATAAAAGAAAAATCTAGAAAAAACATAAAAATCAGACCTGGATAGAGCTGCATGAAACAGCTGCAAGGAATTCAATTAAGTTGTTAAGTCTACCTAATAAAAAAGAAAAGTCGCTACATGAAAATCCTTATAAATTGCATAATAGAATCAGAAGCACACTGCCCCTTGGCTGTGATTTTTTCTTCACTGTGTTTTGCTACTCCTTTAATTTAAAAATACTCACCATAGTTATGAAACCTGACAAAACTCCAAGAAAAACAAATGTAAAAATGACTGGAAATACAAAACTATGGACACAAAAACTTCCCAGAAGGTCAGTATCTCACAGGCTAATGTAGATATTGGGAAAAGCCTCTAAAAGTTCCTGTTCTGAACAAATTGAGACAGGCAATTTGTCAAGACTTATGGTATCCAGATTTTTATTTGCACTTGCATGTTGTTTTTCATGTACAGAACAATCTGTAGCACATTTTCATTGTGTATTGAAAGCCAATTGCTGAAAATGCACAAATGCTTACTTACTTCAATGGGTGCTACAGAATCAATTATACCAGCTCTCCTGTCACACAGGATATTAGACTCTAAAATATCCTTTATTAAAGAAAGCAAAGACCTTTTCTAATTTCTAATTCCTTAGCATGAATTGATTGTTTTACTATTGGGCTACTAACCACAAGGTCGGTGGTTCAAATTCATCATCTGCTCTGCAGGGGAATGATGAGACTACCTGCTCTTGTGAAGATTTACAGTCTCAGATACCCCATGGAGTAATTTTACTCTGTCCTACAGAGTTGCTATAGAAGCTCTGGTAGCGTAGTGGTTACAAATTGGGCTGCGAACCTCAGGGTCAGCAGTTCGAAACTACCAGCTGTTCCGCGGGAGAAAGATGAGGCTTTCTGCTTCTATAAAGATTTACAGCCTCGGAAACCCTGTACAGGGTCACTATGAGTCGGAACCGACTCCATGGCACATAACAACAACAACAACAGAGTTGCTATGAGTTGGAGTCGACTTGAAAACCGTGGCTTTGTTTTTTTGTGGTAAACAAAGGTGAAAACTTTTGTAAATTAACAGGGGCTTGAGTATTGTCTGGAACACAGATGTGGGCCACTTTCAATTCATAATGATCCTGTTGTTGTTGTTGTCAAGTGCCATTCAGTCACATAGCTACCCTACATAGGGTTTCTAAGGAGTGACTCATGGGTTTAAACCTCAAACCTTGTGCTTAGCAATTCAGTGCTTATCCTACAGTACCACACCAGGACAGTTAAACTGTCTATAGAGTTTCCAAGGCTACACTCTTTACAGAGGCAGATCACTAGTTCTTTCTTCCACAGAGTGGCTGGTGGGTTAGAACCACTGACCTTTCAGTTAGCAGCTGAGTGCTTAATCATTGTATCACCAAGCCCTCATATGTGTTGAATGAAAACATAATTGAGTGAACTACTAAAAAAAGAATTCACACAATGAATTAAACATTGTCTCACAACACAACAAAATTTTCTAGATAATTGCTAAGTACTTTTTGGCCAACATATGAAAAAAAAACCCACATTTTTCCCTGGGCCATATTTTTGCTTTTTCATTCATCAGAGTTTTCAGTCAATTGGTTAGTGTTTGTTTTTCCCATTATTTTTGTTGTTGTTGTTGTTAACTGATGTGTTATTTAAGAGAAAAAAGCCCGTTTCTGGCTAGGGCTAAGAGGATTTCCAAAGACTACTGTATATACTATTTGATCAGGGGTGGGGAACCTTTTCTCTGCCAGAATTTATAACATAATTCACAGGCCATACAGAATTATCAACTTAAAAATTAGCATGCTATATTTGGTCAACCATTTACTTAACTCACCCCTAATGTGAAGACTGGGACTGTGGTTACCTTTACAGGGCCAGACCAAATGATTTCACGGGCTTTACATTCCTCACCTCTATGTTAGATAGACAGTCTTTGTTAAAGACAAGATCACTAGAAAATTTAGACTGGCTGCTTCTTAATCATTTTATATATATATTTACGATCACAGTCTATTTTCAATTTGCAATACACAAATATGCGCCATGCATCTCTAATAGCCCTATTTCCCTTGTTCTAACTTTCCAGGATGGTCTGTATTCCATCTATTTTGAATGCTGCATAGACTCTACTTAAATCAACTTTCTGAGAAGAAAGATGATTTGCTTTCACTTCACTGAATAATTATATAATGATTCCAGTAAGTACCTTGCATTTATTAAATGGAAAAGTTACAGAGAATTAGTATTTTAGAAAAGAATAATGGTTTATCTTTAAAAACATTTAAAAAGACAACCACATTAAATTCATCAACTTTTAGGAAATTACTGAAGCAACCAAACTACATTAGACTTTCTGTCTTCTCCATCGTGTCCTTGGATAAATAAACAACCCAATACACCATGTTAAATGCCCCAAATGTGACTGGAAAGAGAATACGGGCATATTTGTCTATTTTACTTGTGCCAGACCCAGAAGGTGGTGGAGCAGAAGGAGGAGGAGGAGTGACCGACAGCTTTCCTGAAGCCCCTACAGTGTTAACTGTTGTCTTAATCCTCTCCAGTCTTGATCCAAACACATGGTGGCTAGAAGCAGATCCAGCTGATACTTGCTGAGGCGAATGCCCAGTCCCTGCAGGAGTGGAAGAAGGCGTGGATGGAAGTGCTCTTGCAGCAGATATAGTTTCTGCTGCATTTGCACTGCTGAATGGATTTGGACTGGAAGCTAAGTAAGATTGTGATGTGGTTCCAGAAGATCCTTGAACAACTGTGGAAGATCTATTCAAATGGTTTCCCACCTCAGTTCTGTTACCAACAACAGATTCAGAGTGAACCAAGGCATTTGTCCTTTTTCTCATGTTCACATTGGCTTCTGTGCTCTGAAAGGTTATATTAAAAATTATATTAATAATACAATCTTTATGTTGATTTATACATTTGTAAGTAATTAAACTACTTAAAATTAATCTTTACCATAAAACAAGTATTTATCAAAATGCAACAAACCTTAAATTTGACATAAGAGCTTAAATTGCAATACCTACTTGGAAAAGAATCTGCCTGAATTTAAAATTATGAATAAAAAAATCTACTATTTCAAAACATTATTCTTTCCTATTGATAATTTGAATTTAGTTCCACAGAAAGAAGATTACATTTTTAAAGCTATACACTAAGACTATACTTGATTTCTACTATAACAACACAAGATCTTTGTGTAATTTTATTGTAAAAATTATCCTTCAGTATGGGCATTAATTTCAATGATTTTGTACATATTTGTCAGCAAGAAGAATTGTGCTTACATTTATGAACATAATAAAAACAACACAGCCATCCATACAAGCATGGCACTTGTTTTAAAGAACCCCCAAAAGCTTTATTTTCATATCCCTAGATGTTATTTTCATAAAGGAATCTCAGATAAGCAGTCTTATTATTCAAAACTTATTCTTTAATAAAAAATCCAAAAATCCTGATACGATTCAATTTTCTTTGAAACAAACAGCTAATATACAAAGAAACATTAATTTTAAATAAAATGGTGTAATGGACATACAGATGGCAGTACTTAATAGTCCTATAAATAGCTGAGTTCAAACCATTAATCAAAAAAGAGTACTAAAATTAAATTATAATTTGATGTTGAATTAATGGAAAATTGTAGTTTAATATATGGCATCTAATGTTGGTGAAGACAAATGAAATCAACTTAAAAAAACAAAAAACAAAAAAACCCTCAAGCTCCCAAACAAAAAAATTCAACTATTCCTTTTATGTCTAGAATAAGACAATATTTGAACAAAGCTGCATGTTACACTGTTGAAATTAATCACGACCACATTTTTACCCACCAGAATTTAGAGAGCATCTCAAGAACAAATTTGATGCATTAGACACTAGTAACCAAGACAAGATCTATGGGATGACATCAGTAACGTCATACAGAAAGAAAGTATAAGATTATGAAAAAGGAAAAGTCCAAAATAGTTGTCAGAAGAGACTCTGAAACTTGCTCTTCTGCATAGAGATACTAATTTGTTGTTGTTGTTAGGTGCCATCTAGTAGGTACCGACTCATAGCGACCTTATGCACAGCAGAAAGAAACACTGCCTGATCCTGGGACAACCTCACTACAGTTGCCATGCTTGAGTCCATCGATGCTGCCACTTGGCCAATCCATCTCATTGGGGGAATCTTCCTCTTTTTCTCTGACCCTCCACCTTACCAAACATGATATCCTTCTCCATTGTCTCATGACAATACGTCCAAAGTATGAAAGATGAAGTTTGGCCATCCTGGCCTCCAAGGAGCACTCTAGCTGCACTTCTTCCAATACGGATCTGTTGGTTATTTTGGCAGCCCAGGCACTTTCAATATTCTCCTTCAACACCATAACTCAAAAGCATCAATTCTTCTACGGTCTTCCTTATTCACTGTCCAGCTTTCACATGCATATGAGGTTATTAAAGTAAATGAGAAATGAGAAAGTCAAAGAACTGAACAGAAAATTTCAAAGGGCAGCACAAGTAGACAAAGTCAAGTGTTATAATGAAATGTGTGAAGAACTAGAGTTAAAGGAAGGACATGCTGAGCATTTCTCAAACTGGAAGTACAAGAAAAAATCCAAACCTTGACTTACAATATTTAAAGATTCTATGGGCAAAATACTGAATGATGCAAAAGGAAACAAAAGATAGAAGCTATATACAGAGTCACTATATCAAAAAGAAATGATCAATGTCCAACTATTTTAAGAGGTAACATATGACCAAAAACTAATGGTCCTGAACGAAGATGTCTAAGCTACACTGAAGGTATTGACCAAAAAGCAACCAGAATTGGTGGAATACAAATTGAAATCTTTCAACTTACTAATGCAGCAGTGAAGGCATTCACTCATTTATGGCAAGAAACTTGAAAGACAGCTACCTGGCCACCTGATTAGAAGAGATCCATATTTCCACTCATTCCAAAAAGAGGTGACCAACAGAAATCAGAAATCATCAAACAATAACATTAATACTACATCCAAGGAAAATTGTGCTTAACATTATTCAAAAACAGTTGTAACAGTGCATTGACAGGTAACTGCTGGAAACTCAAGCTGGATTAAGAATAGAAAGTGGAACTAGGGATATCATTGCTAACATCAGATGGGGCTTGGCTGAAATCAGAGAATACCAGAAAGATGCTTACCTGTGCTTTATTGACTAGACAAAGCTTTTCACTTTGTGGATCATAACAAATACTGCAAAGAATGGATATTTTGGAACATTTGATTATGCTCATAAGGAACCTGCACATGGACCAAGAGGCAGTTTTTCCATCACAACAAGTGGATACTGATTGGTTTAAAATCAGGGAAGATGTGTTCAAGACTATATTCATTCACCATATTCATTCAATCTGTATGCTGAGCAAATGATTGAGAAGCTGGATTACATGAAGAAGAACACGACATTAAGACTGGAGGAAGACAGACTATACTGTGCAATATGCAGATGATATAATCTTGCTAGCTGAAAGCAAAGAGGACTTAGAATATTTACTAATGAAGATCAAAGACCACACAACTTTCAGGATGGATTGCACCTCAATGTAAAGAAAACAAAAATCCTCACCACTGGACCAATAAACTGGACACAGCATCATGATAAATGGAGAAAAGACTGAAGTTGAGAAAAACATCATTTTGGTTGGATTCACAATCAACATGCATGAAAGAGCAGTTAGGAAAGCAAACTACATATCATATTAGGCAAGTCTGCTGCAAAAGACCTCTTTGAAGTGTTCTAAAATGAAGATGTCAGTTTGAGAACTAAGATATGCCTAACCCAAGCCATGGTATTTTCAGTAGCCTCATATGCATGTTAAAGTTGGACAATGAATAAGAAAAACTGTAGAAGAATTGATGCATTTGACTTATGGTGTTGGAGAAGAATATTTAAAGTATCATGGACCGCCAAGAAAACATAGAGGTCTATGTTGGAAGAGGTACAGTCTTTCATACTTTGGACATATTATCAGGAAAGGCCAATCCCTGCAGAAGGACATTATGCTTGGTAAAATGGAGGGTCTTTGAAAAAGTGGAAGACCTTCAACAGTGGACTGACACCATGGCAGCAGCAATGGACTCAAGGATAACAACAATTATGAAGACGGTACGGGATCAGGCAGTTTTTCAGACTGTTGTGTATAGGCTTGCTAGGAGTCAGAATGGACTCAATAGCACCTAACAACAACGTATTTTGATGCCCATGATAAATAAGTATTTAGTCAACTCTAGATTCCCCATGCTAATGAAGGAAAGTAGTTGTTCAAATGTTACCAAAAGCTATGCCTGATTTTAGTTTTTACTGTGACTACTGAAAACATCTTTTCTTTCCTAATTATGTTTATTCTATTTGATATTGAAGTCACATGGTAATTATTTCCAACACCTCTTCCCCTACTATGTTGTGAAATAAATGGTAGAATGAGGAGATGATGCACTGGAGGAAAAGGGAGAGAGACGCCAAGTTTAACAATGTATGATTGAAAGGGACAATTCATAGATAATATACATGTAATAAATATCATGCAATTAATTGAGAGTCAACTTTACAAGGTTTAGTCCATGGATATAAATCTTTTCCAGTACCACAGTAGACATATACACTCATCATGCATGCTGAAAGTGTCCAATCTATAGCTCACATACTTGTGAATTATTACCTCAGAGTCATTGAGCAGAGAAAGCAAAAGATCTCACAAAACTCAGAATCAAAGGAACCTCTGAGAGATTTAAGAAGCATTCTTCATATTCTAAGCAGGTCATCAGTTGAATAAATGAGAAATTGAGTCTAATATATGGCATCTAATTTTGGTACAGACTATTAAAACCAATTTAATAAAGAAAGAAAGAAAACATAACAACAACAAAAAGACATCATGATTTGCCCTATATTTTTCCTATACAAAGCAATCACAAGCTGCACACGATGAATTCTCAATTTGTTTTAGAGTCAACTACAACTCATGGTGACCTGTATGTTTCAGGGTAAAACTGTGCTACAACGGCTGATACGTTTTTAAGAAATAGATTTCCAGGTCTTTTTCCTAAGGGCGTCTCTGGGCAGGTTCAAATCTCCAGTCTTTTGTCTACCAGCTGAACACATTAACCATCTATGAGTGGTAATGAATCTTCAGATTTTTAAATCCACTTTTTGTTTTCACAGAGAATTGCTGTTGTTGTCATTGTTAGGTTGAATCAGTTCCGAATCACATGACAAGACAAACACTGCTCATTCCTGTGCCATCCTAACAAGTAAAAGTTGTTGTTGGGTGCCATCAAGTCAGTATCGACTCATAGGGACCCTATGCAGAACAGAACGAAACACTGCCCGGTCCTGAGCCAATCTCACAATTGTTGCCATTCTTGAGCCCACTGATGCTGCTATTTTACCATTCCATCTCGCTAGGGTCTTCCTCTTTTTCTCTGACCCTCCACCTTACCAAATATAATATTTTTCTCCAGCAACTGGTCCCTCCTGACAATATGTCTGAAGTATGAGAGATGAAGTTTGGCCATCCTGACCTCCAAGGAGCACTCTGGTGCACTTCTTCTAACATAGATCTATTGGTTCTTTTGGCAGACGATGGCACTTTCAATAGTCTCCTCCAACACCGTAACTCAAAAGCATTAATTCTTCTACAGTCTTCCTTATTCACTGTCCAGCTTTCACATACACATGAGGTTATTGAAAATACTATGGTTTGGGTCAGGTGCACCTTAGTCCTCAAGCTGACATATTTGCTCTTCATCACTTTAAAAAGGTCTTGTGCAGCAGATTTGCCTAATGCTGTTGGGGACCGTGATCACTGAGGTGTTGAGGCCCTGTGTCATGGATGAAAATCCTACATGATGGCTCCACTCAGGATGGCTAGCCAGGGACCTTGAGGGCCCAAGGAAGTAACCTCTGGACGTCCCGGGTTCATTGGCTTTTACGAACTCACTGTTGGGCTAGCTCTGTATAATTTTCTTTGGTCTTATTATTCATTCTATGCTTCGAACTCCAGTAATTGTAGCTTCTGAGAAAATGGTTTCTTATGTGCCTCTCTTAATGTCTCCACTGTGTTGGCAGTGCTTAAGGTTCTGGGAACAAAATCTGAGGAACAAACACTGGCCACCGGGCAAGCATGGCAAAACTGTTCTTTATCAAGTTATTCAGTTATGTTTGGTATTTACTTAATACATGAGCTCTTAGTATCCATGTACAATATTAATATTAAACCAAAAACCTCTCCTAAAGCCCAGGCTGTAAAAAGTTCCAAAGGCAAGTTTGCTGAGAGACTCTGGAGAAAATTCCCCCAAGGAATTCACTCAAAGTAGATTGGCGACTTCCGGGGTATTGTTCAAGAAATAATAGTGACAGCCTTCTCAAATCATCCCCAGGAGCAAACTATTAACCTAGGTGTCCTCCTTCCTCCTGCAAGCCTCTGCCAAGTAGCTGAAACAGCTGGACTCCTTCCAGACCTTTTGAATCCTTTCCTCACTGAAGATTAGGTGCTATAGGTATGTTAATTAGCCTTGAGAAACCTCGAGTTTCTGCCTTGGGATTCGAACCTAAAAAGTACTATATAGCAATGTGCTTGTATTTCTAGAAAATTAAGGATGTTAGATTATCAAGACAATTTGTGATGTATGTTTCAGAATTTGTTCCTGTAAACCATTGTGTCCTATTTTGAACGATTAACCATATTTCACTTCCGTACCCTGTCTTAATAATCCCCTCCTTCCTTTGTGCAAAACCCCTCCCTGAAATAAAAAGGGGCGCAGACTGAAGCCCGCATGCATTACGACTTGAAGGGCATGCATTACGGGCAGGCATTACAGTTTGCAAGGCATGCATACTGCCTGCATAGCCATGATGTTTACAATGCAGGATCTGTCTGCTGCAGGTGTTGCATCCACTCTGGTTGTGGGGTGTTTCGTGTTTTCTCTCTTTGCATCTTTGTGTGTATTCTTTATCTGTCTCTGTCGCCGCCAGATCTCCTTACTTCGTGAACCAAACTCCCCTGTCGAGGCAGGACCCCAACATAATATCAATCCATGGGTATTGATAGTTGATCCAGGAAGAATGAAGTCCTTGACAACTTCAGTCATTTTTCTGTTGATAAGAATGGTGTTTATTCGTCCAGTGGTGAGGATTTTTGTTTTGTTTTTTACATTGAGATGCAATCAATACTGGAGGCTGTTGTCTTTGATCTTCACCATTAAGTATTTTAAGTCCTCTTCACTTTCAGCCAGCAAGGTTGTAGCATCTGCATATTGTAGGTTGGTAATGACTCTTCCTTCAGTCTTGATGTTATGTTTTTCTTCATATAACCCAGCTTCTCAGATTATTTGCTCAGCATACAGGTTGAATAAGTATGGTGAAAGAATACCACCCTGTCACACAACTAACTGGCCAACTGATTGGAAGAAATTTGTATTTGTGCCAATTCCAAAGAGAGGTGACCCAACAGAACGTGGAAAGCATTGGAAAATATCTTTGATATCCCATTCAAGTAAAGTTTTACTAAAGATAATACAGAAATGGCTGCAAGCATCAATTGACAGAGTACTTCCAGAGGTTCAAGCTGGATTCAGAAGAGGACGTGGAACAAGATGTCACATGGATCTTGGCTGAAAGCAGAGAATACCAGAAAGATGTTTACCTGTGATTTATTGACTATGCAAAGGTTTTAGATTGTGTGGACCATGACAAGATATGGACAACATTGTGGAGTATGAGTATTCCAGAACACTTAACTGTGCTCATGAAGAATCTGTACATAGACCAAGAGGCAGTTGTTGAAACAGAACATGGGAACTTCGAATGGTTTAAAATTAAGAAAGTTATGCAACAGGGTGGTATTCTTTCACTGTACTTATTCAACTGTATGATGAGCAAATAATCTGAAAAGGTGGGTTATATTTAGAAAAATGCGGCTTCAGGATTGGAGAAAGACTCATTAACAACCTGTGATATGCAGATAATAAAACCTTGCTTGCTGAAAGTGAAGAGTACTTAAAATACTTACTGATGAAGATCTAAGACCACAATCTTCAGTATGGATTGCATCTCACTGTAAAGATGACAAAAATCCTCATCACTGGACTAATACACAACATTCTTACCAATGAAGAAAAGATTGAAGTTGTCAAGGACTTCATTCTTCCTGGATCAACTATCAATACCCATGGAAGCAGCAGTCAAGAAATCAAACGATGTATTGCATTAGTCAAATCTACTACACAAGACCTTTTTAAAATGTTGAAGAACAAAGATGTCAGCTTGAGGACTAAGGTGCACCTGACCCAAGCCATAGTATTTTCAATAACCTCATATGTATGTGAAAGCTGGACAGTGAATAAGGAAGACCATAGAAGAACTGATGCATTTGAGTTATGGTGTTGGAGGAGACTATTGAAAGTGCCATGGGCTGCCAAAAGAACCAAGAGATCTGTTTTGGAAGAAATGCAGCCAGAGTTCTCTTTGGAGGCCAGGATGGTCAAACTTTGTCTCTCATCCTTTGGGCATATTGTCAGGAGGGACCAGTTATTGGAGAAGATATCAAGTTTGGTAAGGTGGAGTGTCCAAGAAAAAGAAGAAGACGTCTAGTGAGATGGATTGGCAAAGTGGCTGCATCAGTGGGCTCCAGCGTTGCAACAACTGTTAGGTTGGCCCAGGACTGTACAGTGTTTCATTCTGTGTGTTGGTACCGACTCAATGGCACCTAACAACAACAGCAACAATGTCAACCCAGCGCACTGAAGAAAGAAACCTGATTCTTGATATGAAGAATCGTTCTATTGTGGTTAGAAATTTGAGTAACTGCATTCATAAGCATATTGACTTTTTTTTTCCTTTTTTTTAATACAGTGACTCTGTTTATACCTTTCATCTTTTGATGCTTTCTGCATCATTCAATATTTTCCAGAAATAATCCTTCAATATTTCAAGGCAAGACTTGAAGTTTTTGTTCAGTTCTTTCACCTTGAGAAAGGCTGGTCATGCTCTTCCCTTTCCTAACTCCAGAGCTGTACACATTTCATTACAATAATTTACTTTGTCTTCTCAAGTTGCTGTTCAAATTTTTCTGTTCAACTCTTTGACTTCCTCATTCGCTTTAGGGCATTTATGCTGGAGAGTAAGTTTCAGAGTTTATTCTGACATTCATTTTTGTCTTTTCTTTCTTGCCTGCATTTATAATGCCCTTTTGTTTCCTTCCTGTCTGGTATTTTTGATGTCATCCAACAACTCTTCTGTTTTTCAATCACTAGTGTCTATTACATCAACTCTGTTATTTAGACTACTGTTACAGAAAGCCAAGAAAAGGCTTAAATACAATAAGGAAAATTATTTTATGGCTACCAGAAATGTAAGGGGAAAAGAGGGAAAATTACTACCTAGAGAGTAGTCAAGTACTAAATGCGGTGAAGTGAAAGGTAACATATAATCGGGGGAGGTCAGCACATAATCCAGGTGTAGAAAGACATTAGGAGGTGCACAGGAGTAAAAGGTAACACAGGTAAATATTATTATCAGGTAAATAATTATGCAGTAACATTAATAATAAACAATAATCTATGAGTAGATACATAAATAGACATGCAATCTGAATAGGTGTAAAATGATCAATAGGAGCATACATAGGGGTAGCAGAGGATTTTTTTAACATACGTATTTGCATGTACTACAAATATCTCCATGTATACTAACATAACAGTCTATAATGACAGTGATCTGTGTCCTATTTTTATCAGTACTGACTGAGATCTTAAAACTGTGACTATGTCTCTCCTCTTCTAGAGCAAAGAGGAGTAAATAAAATTATAAACTCAAGAAATTAATTGATTCAAAGGATAATGGACCAGGTGAGCCACAGTTTCCACTAGCCTGAGACTAGAACTCTATAGTACCTGGCTATCACTACTGATGGGATCACAATAAGTGGTCCTGGGCAGCAAGGCAGAAATTTAAAAAAAAAAAAAAAAAAAAAAAGGTAGAATAAAATTCAAAATCATAAAAAAGACCAGACTTACTCGTCGGATTTTGTTGTTGCTGCTGTTAAGTGCCATCAAGTCAGTTCTAACTCATAGCGACCCAGCACAAGGTTTCCGTAGAGCAGTTGATGGGTATGAACCACTGATCTTTCTGTTATAAATGTAGCATGAGTGCTTATGCTACAGTGCCACACCAGGACTCATGTGATTGAGATTGCTGCAATGCCCATACTCTAGGCATGGCATATCTCAAACCTAGAACTTAACCCACCTGCCTTCATCATTATTCAACCAGATAAGAGGCCTACAATGTGAAAAATAAAATTTCTGAGAAACTTTCTCCTCAGAACAATAAACTACATAATATCAAAAGGGATACATTTGCCCCAAAACAAAGTTCAGAGGGTTGGAATAGGAAGAAAATAAAGACAAATGGAAATGGGGAATCCACAGAGGAAGTTGGAAGGTACATTGTGCAGATTGCAGTTAATGTCATGAAACAAAATGTGTATAAATCAATGATGATGTTATTATTAAGTGCCCTTGAATTGGTTCTGAATGATAGAAATCCTGTATAGGGTTTCCAAGGAGTGGCTGGTAGTTTTGAACCACCAACCTTGTGGTTAGGTTAGTCCAATGCCAAGCCGGGACTACAAAATTGTTGAATGTAAAACTAATTTATTTGTCCTATAAACTTCCACACAAATCACAATGTTGTTGTTGTTGTTATGTGCTGTGGAGTCAGTTCCAACTCATAGCGACCCTATACAGGGTTTCCGAGGCTGTAAATCTTTATGTGAGCATAAAGCCTCATCTTTCTCCCGCGGAACAGCTGGTAGTTTCAAATTGCTGAACTTGGGGCTCGCAGCCCGATTCATAACCACTTCACTACCAGAGCTCCTTACAAATCACAATAAATATGTATATGTGTATATATACATATATAAACAACATTCTTATCAACAGAGAAAAGATTGAAGTTATCAAGGACTCCATTCTTCTTGGGTCAACTATCAACACTCACACAAGCAGCAGTCAAGAGATCAAATGATATATTGCATTGGGTAAATCCGCTGCACAAGATGTCAGCTTGAGAACTAAGGTGTGCCTGACCCAAGCCATGGTATATTCAATAATCTCATATGCATGCAAAAGCTGGACAATGAATAAGGAAGGCCATAGAAGAATTGATGCTTTTGAGTTATAGTGTTGGAGGAGAATAATCAAAGTGCCATGGTCTGCCAAAAGAACCAATAGATCCATTTTGGAAGAAGTGTAGCCAGAGTGCTCCTAGGAGGCCAAGATGGCCAAACTTCATCTCTCATACTTTGGACATATTGTCAGAAGGGTCCAGTTGCTAGAGAAGGATATCATGTTTGGTGAGGTGGAGGGTCAGGGAAAAAGAGGAAGACCCCCAACAAGATAGATTGGCCAAGTGGCAGCATCGATGGACTCAAGCAGGGCAACAATAGTGAGGTTGGCCCAGGATCGGGCAGTGGTTTGTTCTGCTGTAAATAAGGTCGCTATGGGTTGGTACTGCTTGATGGCACCTAACAACAACATACACACATTGATGTGCAAGTGTATACACACACACACAAACAATATATATATATATATGGAGTCCTGGTTTGGTGCTGTGGGTTAATGCACTGACTGACTGAAAAGTCAGTTTGAACCACAGACTTGACGATTCAAGCTGACCAGCTGCTCCTTGGAAACCCTATTGTTGTTATAAGTCGAAACTGATTCGAAGGCACTTAACAACAACAACAACAAAATATATATATTAGAATCTTGATATGGTGCTGTGAGATAATGCACTGGACCACAAGGTCAGTTTGAAGCACAAGGTGAGTGGTTCAAACCCACCAGCTGCTCTTTGTAAACTCCTATACAGTGTTGCTATGAGTCAGAACGAACTTGCTAGCACTGAACAATAACAGCAACATATATACACTTATCATGAAAATCCTCACAAAAGGACCAATAAATAGCATTCTGATAAAAGGAGAAGAGATTGAAGTTGTCAAAGACTTCATTTTCTTGGATCCACAATCACTGCTCATGGAAGCTGCAGTCAAGATATATTCAAAGCTAAAGATGTATTTCATTAAGTAATTTTCAGCAAAAAAAAACCTCTTTAAAGTGTCAAAAAAACCAATATGTTACTTGAGGACTAAGGTGCACCTGACCCAAACCAGGAAATTATCACTTGCTTCATATGCATGTGAAAGTTGAACAGTGAATGAAGAAGATAGTAGAAGAATGTTGTTGTTAAGCACAGTCTAGTCAATTCCAACTCAGAGTCACCCTGTTATAGGGTTTCCAAGAAGCAGCTGATGAGTTTGAATCATTGACCTTGCAGTCCAGTACTTATCCTATAGCACCACACAAGGACTCCATAGTAGAACAGATCGATGCATTTGAATTATGGTTTCGGGGAAGAATATTGAAAATGCCATGGATTGACAGAAGAACAAACAAACCAGTCTTGGATTTGAATGCCTCTTAGAAGCTAGAAGGATGATATTACATCTCTGTTATTGTTCTGGTTAATTCCTATCGAGTTGGTTCCAACTCATAGTGACCCGGTGTAGGGTTTCTGAGGAGCAGCTTGTGAATTTGAACCACCGATCTTGTAATTCCAACCAACCTTGAAGTCCAGTGCATTAACCCATAGCACCACATCAGGACTTCCTTTCATCTCTAGTACTTTGGATATATACATGTATATATTATGTATGTATGTACATACATATGTATTGTTGTTGTTGTTAAGTGCTGCCAAGTCAGTTCTGACACATAGTAACCCTGTATAGGGTTTCTGAGAAGCGGCTGGTGAGGTTGAACTGACCTTGTGGTTCAAGCTGTTTTAGCAGTCCAGCACATTAATCCACAGTGCCACACAAGGACTTCATATATGTGTGTGTGTATATATATATAATTAACAGTCCAGAGCTTATCCCACAGTGCCACACCAGGACTCATTATAAGAGGTTGAGTTAAAAATTATCTGCACTCTGGTTATATTAAAATATTTGTCCACATCCATGGCTGATAACAACATTGAGTGTGCACATGAAATGATTGTGTTGAATAGATAAGTGATAATGGATTATGGGAAAATCATTTGCAAATCAGCCATGGCTCTGCCTATGAAATAATCCATGACAGACTTGGGTTCCAAAATGTTTGTGCAAGATGGGTAATGAAACAATTCTCAGAACAACATAAGTAGACGCGTTTGGACATCTGTAAACAAAATTTGGACCAACACTGGAAGAAAGGAAAAGTTCTTTTTTAAAAAAAAATCATTACTGGTGACGAGACATGGATACATCACTACAAGCCTGAGAGTAAACATCATCTGAGTATATAATAGAAACATCCTTAATCACTGACCAAAGAAAAGTTCAAAAGTTAACCATTAGATGGAAAATTGATGCTAATAGTTTCCTATATTCTCAAGGACCAGTATTGAGACACTATTAGGAAAAAGGTTCAACAATCAACAGTGCTCAATACAGTGAGATGCTCATTGAAGAACTGAAGCCTAAATTTTGGATTAAAAGCAGAGGACTTGCTATCCAAGGGCTTTAAGATCTTGCATCACAATGCATGTCCACACAGCTATGCCCATACTGTTGACACTGCAAAATCCTTGTTTTCAAGTGATAAAGCATCCTGCTTATAGTCCTGATCTTGCTCCCTCGGATTTTCACCTATTTGGTTCCCTGAGAGCAACCTTTCATCAGAGGATGAAGACTCACCTCTGATGAAGATATTTATGCATTTATGGTTCACTGCTGAGACTAAAATATTTTCTAATAAGGAAATGTGAAAGCTCATTGACAGATGGATAAAGTATATTGAAAATCAAGGAGATTATGTTGAAAAATGATGTATTTGTCTTTTCTAAAAGTTGATTAAAATAAATTCTAGTAAGCATGTGGATAATTTTTGCCTCACCCTTATATATATTGAGCCCTAATATAGTGCTGTATGATAAGCAGGTCAGTGGTTCAATCTCACCAACTGTTACTCAGAAACCCTATACAGAGTTACTATGAATCAGAACCAGTGTTATTTTTGTTGGGCGCCAACTCATAATGACTGAGTAGGCACTGACTCATAGTGACCCATGCACAACAGAATGAAACACTGCCCAGTCCTGTGATAACCTCACAATTATTGCTATGCTTGAAACTATTGCTGCTGCCACTGTGCCAATCCATATCATTGGGGGAGGGTCTCCCTCTTTTTCAGTTTGAAGTTCAATCTATCAGTATGATGTCCAAACGAGGGACAACATTGCAAAGTATGAGTATTCTGGAACACTTAATTGTGCTCATGAGGAATCTGTACCTGGACCAAGAGGCAGTTGTTCAAAAAGAACATGGGAACACTGAATGGTTTAAAATTAAGAAATACCACAGGGTGGTTTCACCATACTTATTCAATCTGTATGCTGAGCAAATAAACCAAAATGCTGGGTTTTATGAAGAAAAATGTGGCGTCAGGATTGGAGGAAGACTCATTAACAATCTGCAATATGCAGATGTTACAACCTTGCTTGCTGAAAGTGAAGAGGACTTAAAATACTTACTGATGAAGATCAGAGAGCACAGCCTTCGATTGGATTGCATCTCAATATAAAGAAAACAAAAATTCTCACCACTGTACCAATAAACAACATTCTTATCATTATTCTTGGATCAACACTCATGGAAGCAGCAGTTAAGAAATTAAAAGACGTATTGAATTAGGCAAATCTGCTGCACAAGACCTTTTTAAAGCGTTGAAGAGCAAAGATGTCAGTTTGTGGACTAAGGTGCACCTGACCTAAAACATGGTATTTTTAATAATCTCATATGCACCTGAAAGCTGGACAGTGAATAAGGAAGACCGTAGAAGAATTGATGCTTTTGAGGTATGGTGTTGGAGGAGAATATTGAAAGTGCCATGGGCTACCAAAGAACCAACAGATCCATTTTGGAAGAAGTGCAGCCAGAGTGCTCCTTGGAGGCCAGGATGGCCAAACTTCATTTCTTATACTTCGGACATATTGTCAAGAGGGCCCAGTCACTGGAGAAGGTTTTCAAGTATGGTAAGGTGGAGGGTCAGAGAAAAAGAGGGCAACCTCTAAAGAGATGGATTGGCAAAGTGCCAGCATGAATGAGCTCAAGTATGGCAACAATTGTGAGGTTT
The DNA here is from genome assembly GCF_000296735.1 of Chrysochloris asiatica. NCBI lineage: Eukaryota > Metazoa > Chordata > Mammalia > Afrosoricida > Chrysochloridae > Chrysochloris > Chrysochloris asiatica. The sequence goes on along the minus strand of NW_006408727.1, from coordinate 4,322,387 downwards.
GCCTTGGATAGGTAGTGTTTCATTCTGTTGTACATAGGGTCACTATGAGTTGGTATGGACTCAATGGCTCCTAGCAACAACAACAACTCTGTATTTGTGCTCTTTTGTAACGTGACTTTTCAGCTCTTCCCATGAAGAAGTTGAATCTATTTCCCCGCCTTTGAACCCAAGCTACCTTAGGACTTTCTTTGGCCAACAATATGTGGTGGAAGTGATGGCATGTCATTTTTGAGTCTCAGCCTGAAGTCCTTCTTTGCTTCCATTCTTTCTTGAAATCCTACCGCTATGACAAGAACAGGCCCGGGATAACCTGCCGGAGGATGCCAAATCACTTGTTGTAGTGCCAGTCATCCTAGTGAAGCCATCCTAGATCAACTAATAGCATTCAAATTACTCGACATGTCAGTCGGCCCCAACTAACATCAAATAAACTGTCCCATCAAGCTTAGCCAAGATCAGAAGACTTGCTTAGCTTACTCAGAGACTTAAGAGCAAAAAAAAAGTTTATCTTATGTCAGTGAGGTTCGGTGGTTGTTTAAAGTTGGTTTGTAACTGCAAGGTTGGTGTTTGAAGCTCATTAGCTGCTCCTTGGAAACCCTGTTTAGGGTTGGTATGGGTCAGAACTGACTCAGTGGCACTTAACAACAACAACAACATTACGACTGCTCCGTGGAGACCTATAAAGGGTCATTATGTGTCAGAATTGAACAGATGGCAATTAACAACAACAACAATTATTATGGCAGTAGGAATCCTTGCTTGGCGCTGTAGCTCAGTTTGAACTACAAGGTCAGCAGTTCAAACTCACTAGTCACTCCTTGTAAGCCTGATACAGGGTTACTAAGAATGAGAACTGACTTGATGGAACTTAACAACAACAGCAATTAAATAAAAGGTCCTGATAGAGTATTGTCAAACCTCTTGGGATGGAACCTTCCTCAGACATCCTAATTAGAATGCAGGCCTGCTTGGAGCTCAGAAAGGACCTCTAGTGGGTACTGTTGCCTAAATCCACAAACTAGGTTAAAGAACCAAGATATTTTGCCCTTTATAATCCTGATGATACTGAAGGAAGAAGTGCAAGGTGCGTTTAAGGAATTGGCAAAGAACAAGGCACCAAGAATTGATGGAATAAAAATTGAAATATTTCAAGAAAGTGAGGAGGAGGCACTGAAGGCACTCACTCATCTATGCCAAGAAATTTGGAAGACAACTATCTGGCCAACTGATTGGACGAGATCTGTATTTATGCCCATTCCAAAGAGAGGTGACCCAACGGAATGTGGAAATCATCGGACAATCTCTTGGATCTCCCATGCAAGTAAAGTTTTACTAAAGGTAATAAAGAAATGGCTGCAAGCATACATTAACAGAGAACTTTCATAGGTTCAAGCCTGATTCAGAAGAGGCCATGGAATGAGGGATATAATTGCTGCTGTCTGATGGATCTTGGCTGAAAGCAGAGAATACCAGAA
>NW_006408727.1:4301431-4320497 GCF_000296735.1 Chrysochloris asiatica | reverse complement strand
AAAGACTGAAGTTGTCAAGGACTTCATTCTTCTTGGATCAACCATCAACACTCATGGAAGCAGCAGTCAAGAAATCAAACAATGTATTGCCTTGGGCAAATCTGTTGCACAAGACCTTTTTAAAGTGTTAAAGAGCAAAGATGTCAGCCTGAGGTATTTTCAATAACCTCATATGTGGCACTGTGGGTTAATGTGCCAGACTGCAAAGCCATTTGAACTTCAAGATCAGCAGTTCAAACTCACCAGCTGCTCCTCAGAAACCCTATACAGGTGGCTATGGGTGGGGATTGACTTGACGGCACTTAATAACAACAATAACATATGCATGCTGGACAGTGAATAAGGTAGACTGTAGAAGAATTGATGCTTTTGAGTTATGGTTTTGGAGGAGAAAATTAAATGTTCCAAGGGCAGCCAAAAGAACCAACAGGTCTGTGTTGGAAGAAGTGCAGCCAGAGTGCTCCTTGGAGACCAGAAGGGCCAAACTTGTTTCTAATTCTTCAGACATATTGTCAGGAGGGACCAATCGCTGGAGAAGGATATCATGTTTAGTAAGGTGGAGGGTCAGAGAAAAAGAGGAAGATCCCCAGCAAGATGGATTGATAAAATGTCAGCATCCATGGGCTCAAGCCCACAATATTGTGCATAAGGTCACTATGAGTTGATACAGACTCAATGGCACCTAACAATAACAACAAACAAACCTGATGTGGTGGTGTAGGATTGGCACTGGACTGGAAACCACAAGGTCGGTAGTTCAAATCCTTGGAAACTCTATACAATGTCACTGTGAGTTGGAACCAACTCAACAGCACTTAACGACAATAGCAACAACCTCATTCTTAAAGAATCACACTATTTTAAAACTGGGAAGTGTTTTAGTGATCAACATACATCAGTTCCTCTCTTTACAGTAGAAAAAAATATGAGCAGAAAGGCTGTGACTAGTCTGAAGTCACAAAGGTAGTCATTTAATAGCTGCTCTGCCTCATTGCATAGTCAGCCCTTCTACTCATTAATGTGGAGGGAGCTTTAAAGAATTTAGCAAACTGCACTTGTACCTTGGAATCAGTTACATACTTATAATAATGTTTTTGTTAAGTGCCATCAAGTTGATTCCAACCCATAGCAACTCTGCCTGTATAGGGTTTCCTAGGAGCAGCTGGTGAGCTTGAAGCACTGACCTTGTGGTTCAAACTGACTTTGAAGTCCAGTGCATTAACCCACAGCACCACACAAGGATACCACATACTTATAACAGTGTACTATATTTTTTGAAGAAGTGAAGCCAGAGTGTTCCCTGGAGGCCAAGATGGCCAAACTTCGTCTCTCATACTTCGGACATATTGTCAGTGTCGGGGACAACATGCGCAAGCACTAAGAAGCTGTGGCCCTGTGACAAGATGGATGAAAATCCAATTCCGAAGCCCTCCTCAGGATTGCGAACCATGGACCCTGAGGGCCAAGGAAGTGACCTCCTGACGTCCCGGGTTTATAGGTTTTTGCAAACTCACTGGATGGCTACCTCTGTGCAATTCTCTTTAGTCTTAATATTGTTCATTCTGTACTTGTTCTTTATGCTTCTAACTCCAGTAATTGTAGCTTTTGGGAAAATGTTAATGTACGTAATGTCTCTTTTAATGGCTCCACTGTAAATGTCACTGCCTTGAAGGTATTAGCAGTGGGTGGGGTCCTGGGAACAAACTTTTTTGAGGAACAGGCTATAGCCACCTGGGATGAATGTCAGAACTGCTCCATATCTAACTATTCAGTTATGTTTGATATTAACTTGAAGTATGAGCTCTTGATGTCCGTGTACAACAATGGGACCGAAACCCCTCTGGGGTTGAGGCAGTAAAGCTTTCTCAAATGACTCAGGAGAACAGGAACAAGTATATCGGGATTATGAAAAGAAGGTTTTAGAGCAGAACTACTCAAGGTTTGTAAATAAGGTGGAATGGTAAGTTCTGGGAGTATTGGCTTAAAGGACATGGTGGCAGCCCCCTCAGACCGCCCTTGGGTATAATCAGTTTGATCCAGATGCTCTCCTTCCCCCTGAGGATATAGTAAACATTGTAGCATTTGGATATGGAACCCAGAACAAGGAAAAGGAAGATGGAGGTGAAACCTCACCTTCATTAGAAAGGTTAAAACCTGTTTCTCACCTTCCCTGGAGCTACAGAAGTAAGGAAGAAAGGATTATTAGCTTAACAAATAAAGCTAAATGTTTGAAACCTCGCCTTCTTGAAAAGGTTGAGACTTGTCTCTCACCTTCCCTGGGACTGTAGCAAGAAAGGATTACTGGTTTAACTTATCTTAAACATTGTCTCTGTGAATCATTAAGCATTGTCTTATCTGAATAATCCCATTCTTCTTCTGTAAAGATCTCTTCCTTAAAGAGAGAGAACAAAAGACTGGGGTAGAGATAGTTCTGCGTGCATTCTTGGCAGTAGAACTATCTGCCTGTCAGCTTGTATCCACTCTGGTCTCCGAGTGTTTCTTTCTTTCTCGCCTCTCCAAACATGCCACCTAGAGTTAGTTTTGTTTGCAATGTTGGCAGCAGACAAACCTACCTGTCAGCTTGCATCATACTTGTGTGTCTGTCTCTTTGTGTCTGTATTGTCTCTTTGTCTCTATGCTATATCTTTCGCCTATCAGATCTCCCAACTTTGTGAAACCCACATCCCCGTCGAGGCTGGACCCTGACATGTCAGGAGGGACCAGTCACTGGAGAAGGATATCATGTTTGGTAAGGTGGAGGGTCAGATAAAAAGAGGAAGACCCCAACGAGATGGATTGGCGAAGCGGCAGCATCAATGGACTCAAGTGTGGCAACAGTAGTGAGGTTGGCCTAGGATCAGGCAGTGTTTCATTCTGCTGTGCATAAGGTCACTATGGGTCAAGTACCGACTCAATGGCACCTAACAACAACAACAACAACTATATTTTTAAGAAAAGTTATTCAAGATGGGAAAATAAAAAAGGAGTACAGTACATCCTTTTAATGTCATTGTTGTTGTTGTTGTCAGGTGCCATCGAGTCGGAACCCACTCATAGCGACCCCATGCACAGCAGAACGAAACAATGTCCGATCCTGGGCCAACCTCACTACCGCTGCCACACTTGAGTCCATCAATGATGCCACCTGGCTGATCCATCTCATTGGGGGTCTTCCTCTTTTTCTCTGACCCTCCACCTTACCCAGCATGACATCCTTCTCCAACCATTGTTTCCTCCGGACAATATGTCAAAGTAGGAGAGACGAAGCTTAGCCATCCTGGCCTCCAAGGAGCACTCTGGCTGCACTTCTTCCACAACAGATCTATTGGTTCTTTTGGCAGTCCATGGCACTTTCAGTATTCTCCTCCAACACCACAACTCAAAGGCATCAATTCTTCTACGATCCTCCTTATTCACTGTCCAGCTTTTGCATTCATATGAGGCTATTGAAAACACAATGGCCTGGGCCAGGTGCATCCTAGTCCTCAAACTGACATCTCTGCTCTTCAACACTTTAAAAAGTTCCTGTGCAGCAGATTTGCCCAGTGCAATACGTCGTCTGATCTCTTGACTGCTACTTCTGTGAGTGTTGATAGTTGATCCAAGAAGAATGAAGTCCTTGACAACTTCAATCTTTTCTCCATTGATAAGAATGTTGTTTATTGGTCCAGTGGTGAGGATTTTTGTTTTCTTGACATTGAGATGTAATCCATATCGAAGGCTGTGCTCTTTAATCTTCATAAGTAAATGTTTCAAGTTCTCTTCACTTTCAGCAATCAAGGTTGTATCATCTGCATATCGCAAGCTGTTAATGAGTGTTCCTCCAATCCTGATGCCACGTTTTTCTTCATAGAACCCAGCTTCTCATATTATTTGCTCAGCATACAGGTTGAATAAGTATGGTGAAAGAATACAACCCTGTCTCACACCTTTCCCAATTTTAAAACATTCAGTGTTCCCATGTTCTGTTAGAACAACTACTTCTTGGTCTAGGTACAGATTTCTTAGAAGTACAATTAAGTGTTCTGGAATACTCATACTTCTCAATGTTGTCCATAGCTTGTCATGATCCACACAATCAAAAGCCTTTTCATAGTCAATAAAGAACAGGTAAACATCCTTCTGATATTCTCTGCTTTCAGCCAAGATCCATCGGACATCAGCAATGATATCTCTTGTTCCACGGCCTCTTCTGAATCCAGCTTGAACCTCTGGAAGATCTCTGTCAATGTATGATTGTAGCCGTTTCTGTATTACCTTTAGCAAAACTTTGCTCGCTTGAGATATCAAAGAGATTGTCCGATGATTTCCACATTCCGTTGGGTCACCTCTCTTTGGAATGGGCATAAACATTGATCTCTTCCAGTCAGTCGGCCAGATAGTTGTCTTCCAAATTTCTTGGCATAAGGAAGCATTATTTAATGAATCACTCAGGAAATATTTAATCTATGTGAAATTTCACTTGAGTTTGATGTTTTTGCTGCTTAATATCATATTAACACCAAACATTTTAAAGTTACACATTGACTTGTAGATTTTTGCCCAGAAGAAAGACATCCATCAAAAGTTTTATTCATTATAGGTTATTAACCAGTACTATAGTAGTTTGAAGGAGCTCTGGTAGCGTAGTGGTTACGAATCGGGCTGCGAACCTTAAGGTCAGCGGTTCGAAACTACCAGCCACTCCGCGGGAGAAAGGTGAGGCTTTCTACTCCCGTAAAGATTTACACCCTCGGAAACCCTGTACAGGGTCGCTATGGGTCGGAACCGACTCGATGGCACTTAACATAACTTAACATAGTAGTTTGGGAGTCCTGGTGTGGTGCTGTGTGTTAATGTGCCAGACTGCAAAGCCATTTGAACCGGAAGGTCAGTGTTTCAAGATCACCAGTTGCTCCTCAAAAAACCTATAAAGGGTTGCTATGGGTCAGAATCAACTCGACAGCACTTAACAACTAGTAGTTTTATTCTTTTTTAATGCTCATAAATAGCCATTCTTTAAAAAAAAACTTTTGAACTAACTTTACCATCTTAGTGATCTCCCACATTAAGTAATCAGTTGAACAAATGTACAATAAATGTCACTCCATATTTATATGAACCATGCATTTTTAGTGTTTTGAAGACTCTATTTTGACATCTACTCTTTGACAAGTTGCAGATATCAAAGAAATAAAACAGAGACTTGAAGACTATGCCTAGAAAAAAAGGGAGATCCCAAGTAAAATGATGACTGGAAAAAGTAATCAATGAAGCAAGAGACCTTATAAGAACGAAAAAGCATACAGTGGTCCTCAGTCATCCTTCAGGTCTGGAATGAAACTCACCCTCGTGACTCAACTTTAGCCAAGCAGTAGGTACAGGGGGACAAAATACTAGTGAGGCATATACATCATGAAATGGTCAACTATTCCAAATGGAAAAGGTAGCATTTACCTAAGAAGAAAATTCAGAAAGGTGGGGAAAGAAGGTGGAATGGAAACAATAAACAAGAATTATAGGGAGGAAATAAGAGGCGATACAGTGAAGGGATCACAATTACTAAAATGAAGTGTATGAATTGTTGGATGTAAAACGGATGATCTGCTCAGTAAACCTGCACTCAAAATCAACAAAAAGTTTTTTGTTTTGTTTTTTTTTAAATGAAGAGAGTAATATGTACAGTGGTACTAGGATTACTAGCTGAAAACCAAGTTTAAATCTTTTTAGGCCCAGCTTGAAAGCATTAATGAGCATTTAGAGTACAGTAGGCACCCAATTCACATTTGATTAATTACACTGAAATGGATTTAGTTACCAAGATTTTTAAATTAAAAAGAAAATAGTAAAAGCTTTCTACCTGACCTCCACATTACTATTTCTTTGTATATTGGATAAATATATAATGTGTAAATGTGTGAAATATGCCTGAGGCCTATAAATTATCTAGTCTCAATCTCAAGTCTGACTGAGTATGCCTAAGAAATTTCCATAGTCTATATATCCTAAGCTCATAAGTGAAGCAAAATTAATCAGATTTAAGGCTTACTACATCTTTGCTCTTTCTTCTAAGTAGTCAAATGATGGCCAGGTTATTTTATACTGATGTCTCAAGGCCTACTATGTAATGAAGGAAGTGACATTTTCCATGAGTACAAAATGCAACAGGATTAGGAAATTTGCTGACCTGACATAGAAATAATATGCTCACAGCCTTCAAAGTTTTGGAACAACTACTGTGGCAATTTGCTTTTGTAAAGATGGCAGCTTTGGGAGGAGTCTTGGTATGGCGCTGTGGGCTAATGCTCTGGACTACAAAGTTGGTTTGAACCTTAAGGTCAGCAGTTCAAACTCACCAGCTGCTCCTTGGAAACCCTATATAGGGTTATTATGGGTTGGAACCAACTCAATGGCACTTAACAACAAAAACAGTCTTGGGAAGCTTAGAGGGCAGTTTCACTCTGTCCTCTAGGGTTGCCATGACTCAAAATCAGCTCCACAGCAATGAGTTTGCTTTGGGTCAGAGTTGTGCTATGTTTTATACAGTGAAAAGCCACCAGTGACTCCATCAGTATATAGCAAACACACAGTACTTTCAAACAGCAAAAGCACCTAGCTTCATTTGAATTTTAAAAATCGATTTAGTTTGAAATCATTTGTCATTAGTCACAATAGCCTGAAGCAAGGAAACTGGTGGGATAGAGATGCAAGGTTGCAGATTCAAACATTACCAACAAATTAAAGCAGCAACAGGCAAACAGGAACAGATCCAAGCAATCTGTCAATCATGACTGTGATCTGACACAATTTCTGCAGAAGTATTATAAACTGAAAAAAAAATTATGCATCTCAACTTTTTACTCTAGCAACAGTGAGGTAAAGATTAGGTTTGCAGAATGTAAGCAGCTACATTTGTATGGCTTGTCTGAGAAGCTAATGAAGTTTAATAAAATGCAATTTAACCCTTCTAAATGAAAAACAAACAAAGCTAATAATCAACAGGTTTATCTTATGGAATACCAATGAGTCACATTCTAAAAGGGGGTGGTGGGAAGAAACAGGAAAAAAGGGGGAAAAAAAAGCCAAAAATCTAAAGGCATTAATTCATAGCCATTTGTAAGGGGTTAGCCAAACATCTTATTTAATATCATAATAAAAAGGTAAGAGTAGAACTGCTGAAACTAAACTCCAAGTTAATGATGTGCCAAGGATTATCAATAGTGTTTTTTAAAAGTCCTAAGGTATAGAAATGAAAAATATCACCTCCAAAGAAACATAATAAATATTTCATAAACAGTTACCAAGGAACTTTATCATACATTGAGCTGCAAAATGGAGGAACGAAAATTCTGGGTTCCCTATTTATTGTATTTCATTTCCCCTCAATGTTAGCATTTAAGTCAATGTTTCTATTTCCATAAACTAAAGAAATATAACTTTCAATATCAAGCACTGGGATAAGAAATTTGTGTGTTCAATTTGGAATTACCAGAAAATGGCAAGATCTAGAGTCATAAACTTTGTTTTTATGTATTAATATTTAGAAGCTAAGAAGACCTAGTGGCATAGTGGATTAAGCATTGGGAGTGACTTAAGGGGAAGATGAGGCTATTTGCTTCTGTACAGATTTATTGTCTTAGAAATTCTATGGACAGTTGTATTCAGTCTACAAGGTTACAATGAATTGGAAATGACTGGATAGCAATGGGTATCGAGAAGCTGAGGGTTTCAAACATTAGGATAATTCTAAGATAAGTTCAAGTCTCAAATTGCAATACTGAAGGAGTCTATGGCAAAATATTGAACATTGAATGATGTAGAAAGTATCAAATGAAGATGGGATGTATATACAGCAACACTGTACCAAAAAGAAATGGTCAAGAGGTAGAATATGATCAAGAACTGAGGGTAATGATGGAACAAGTCCAAGCTGTACTGAAGGCATTGGTAGAAAACAAGGCTGTAGGAATCGACAGAATACAAATAGAAATCTTTTAACAAATTAATGCATCACTGAAAGCGTTCACTCATCTACGCCAAGAAATTTGGAAGACATCATATTTGGAAGAGATCCATATTTGTGTCCATTCAAAAGAGAAGTGACCAAATAGAATGCAGAAATCATCAAACAATATCATTAATGTCACATGCAAATAAAAATTCCTGAAGAAAATTCAAAAATGGCTACAATAGCACATCAGCAGAGAACTGACAGATATTCAAACCAGATTCAGAAGAGGATGTGGAACCAAGGAAGGATATCACTGCTGACTTAAGATGGATCTTGGCTAATAGCAGAGAGTACCAGAACAATGTTTACTTGTACTTTATTGACTGCACAAAGGCTTTCAATTGTGTGGATTATGACAAGCTATGGATATTCAAGAACATTTCATTGTACTTATGAGGAAGCTGTTCATAAACCAAGAAGCAGGTATTCGAACAGAACAACTGTATACTGAATAGTTTAGAATCAAGAAAGGTGTGCTCCAGGGCTGCATTTTTTTTAATCATATTTATTCAATCTGTATTTTAAGCAGATAACCTCCCAAACTGGATTATATGAAGACAAATGTAGCATCAGGATTATAGGAGGACTCATTAATAACATAAGGAGCTCTGGTAGCATGGTGGTAACAAGTCGAGCTGCTAATCTTACGGTCAGCAACTCAAAATTACCAACCCTTCTGTGGAAGAAAGATGAGGCTTTCTGCTTCCATAAAGATTTACAGCCTTGGAAACCCTATTATTATGAGTCGGAACCAATCCATGGCACATAACCACCACCACCACCATTAATAACATGCAATATGCAGATGATACATTGAAAATGAAGATGACTTAAAATACTTACTGATGAAGATCAAAGACCACAGATTTTAGTATGGATTTCACCTCAATGTAAAGAAAACAATCCTTACAAATGGACCAATAAATAACATCATGACAAATGGAAAAAAGATCAAAGCTGTGAAAGGTTTCATTTTGGTTAGATCCACAATCAACTATCATGGAAGCAGCAGCTAAGAAAGCAAATGACTTACAGCATTAAGCAAATCTGTTTCACAAGAACTTTTTAATATGTTCAAGAGCAAAGATACCAGTTTGAGGACTAAGGTGCATCTGACCTAAGCCATGGCATTTTCAGTAGCTTCATATGCAGGTGAAAGTTGGCTAATGAATAAGGAATACTGTAGAAGAATTGAGGCATTTGAGTTATGGTGTTAGAGAAGAACAAACACGTCTCTGTTGGAAGATGTATAGCCAGAGTACTCTTTAGAAGATAATAGAGTGAGACTTCGTCTCTCAAACTTCAGACATGTTATCAGGAGTCACTGGTCCCAGGAGAAGGACATTAAGCCTGGTAAAGTAGAGGGTCAGAGAAAATAGGAAGACCCCCCAATGAGGTGGATTGGCACAGTGGCAGCAGCAAAGAGCTTAAGTGTAACAGCAATTGTGAGGATGACTCAGGATTGGACAGTGTTTCGTTGTTGTGCAAAGGGTCACTATGAGTTAGAAGAGACTCTATGGACCCTAACAACAACAACAATAAGATATGTGATGAGTCCTTCAGTGGTGAAACAATGAATACACATGGCTGCTAACTGAAAAGTTGGAGATTTGAGTATAGTCTGAGACACCTCAAAAAATCAGTCATTGCCCTCTGGAGTACATTTCTACTCTGACATGCAGAACCATGAGTCAGACATGATTCAGTGACAACTGTATGGTTTAAGACAAGCAACAGACAAAGTTAACAGATGTACAGTTTTGTTTCATAATGATTTCTATTGTTTCTTTTTATTAGAAAATGCTTTGTATATATAAAATGTTTTGTATATAGAATCACTTTGTTGGAGACTTCATTAATCAGAAAAGGAGAAGCTGTCAACTTGGTCAAGACAGTTTGTCCAGAACGCTATCTGGGATTGGGCTAGGAACTGTGTTGATCAATGTGGCCAATATACATACCCCTGATATGTTGAGAAGAGGGAAAAAGACTCTCCACATACTTCTGCCATATGCAAACACTAAACTGGGATATAATTTTTTTTTTTTTTTTTTAAGAATGAGAAGCAGTATTGTTGTCATTCTGATTATTTATAAAAATAACATCTTATTGTTGTTAGGTGCTGTCAAGTTGGTTCCAACTCATAGCAACCCTGTTTCCAAGGAGTGGCTGGTGAGTTTGAACTGCCAACCCTAAGGTTCAAACTGACCTTGTAGTCCAGAGCATTAACCCACAGTGCGGCACCAGGACTCCAAAACTAACTTCTTGTTGTCGTTAGGTGTCATCAAGTCGGTACCGACTCATAATGACCCTATGCACAACAGAATGAAACACTGCCTGGTCCTGGGCCAACCTCACAATTGTTACCACGCTTGAGGCCATTGATGCTGCCATTTTGCCAATCCATCTTGCTGGGGGGCTTCCTCTTTTTCTCTGACCCCTCCACCTTGCCAAACATGGTATCTTTTTCCAGCAACTGGTCCCTCCTGACAGTATGTCCGAAGTATGAGAGACAAAGTTTGGCCAACCTGGCCTCCAAGGAGCACTCTGGCTGCACTTCTTCCAACACAGATCTGTTTGTTCTTTTGGAAACCCATGGTGCATTCAATATTCTCCTCCAAAACTGTAACTCAAAAGCATCAATTCTCCTACTGTCTTCCTTATTCACCTACCAGCTTTCACATGCATATGAGGTTATTGAAAATACCATGGCTTCAATCAGATGCACCTTATTTCTCAAGCTGACATCTTTGCTCTTCAACACCTTAAAAAGTTCTTGTGCAGCACATTTGCCTAATGCAATACATCCTTTGATCTCTTGACTGCTGCTTCTATGAGTGTTGATACTTGATCCAAGAAGAATGAAGTCCTTGACTACTTCAATCTTTACTGCATTGATAAGAATGTTGTTTATTGGTCCAGTGGTGAGGATTTTTGTTTTCTTTGCATTGAGATTCAAAAATAACTTAGAAGCTACTTTAAAATGCAAAGTCTGAAGCCCCATGTAAAGAAAGTCTTATTCATTACTAATGAAAAGCAGTGGCCCATGGATAAGAAATTGAAAACCGCTGGCTAAAGAGTAAGGCTCCTGGGCTTGAAAATCAGACCTGAATTCAAATTCTGAAGTTTTCATTTTTTAGTGTTGGGATATTCAGCAGGGTATTTAACCTCTTAAAACCTCAAAGTCTCTCTTGCTAAATCAAGGCTTATGCTGGTCCCTTACTCATAAGTAATATGCAAGATAATTTAATAATACATATAAAGCATTTAGCACAATTCTTACTACATGTTGTTGTAAAGTATCATTGAGTCAGTTACAATCGAGAGGGAACTTGAATAGGGTTTCTAAGGAGGAACTGGTAGGTTTGAACAACCCAACTGACCGTGCAGTTACGAGTCCAATGTCTATCCTAGAGTACCACCCCAGGACTCCTACATTGCTGTTGTTGTTGTGAAGTGCAGTTGAGTCGGTTCTGACTCATAGTGACCCTGTATAGGGTTTCTGAGGAGTGGCTGGTGAATTTTAACCACCGGCCTTGCAGTTCATTGCTTTATCCTACAGCACCACACCAGGACTTCTACAACATTGGCATCAAATGAATATTATATAGGAAAGACACAGCACATATACAGTTCTGCTTCCAAAAGAAAGGGTATATTACTGAAAACACAGCAAACGAAATTTTTGAAAGCATTTTCTATATATCCATAAAAAATATGGCCAGTTTCTAAGAATAAGAATGTTAGAGGATGCTGAAGCAAAGATTATCTGGAGTGAAGACAAGAAATATGGTTGCTGGCTCAAATGTTTAATAGACAATTAAAAATGTAATAACAGAATTAAAACACATATTGGATATACTAAAATGATCATTATCATGAAAGTAAATCCAATTATTTATGTGACAGAAAAGTATTTAAAAATTTTATAGCTAAAAATAGAATTGGCAATGTCAGTGCCTGTTTTTCATTGAGACGTTCTTCTATCTGACTTTTTGCTGATGTACTTTTAACTGAACTAGCTACTGCAATCATATGATATGTTCCACTTCGGAAAACACTAGAGACACAAGTATTTCAATGTCTACTGTGATTTGAATTTTGTTCCCCAAAAGAAGATGTTGAGATCTTGAGCCCAGATATTTGTGAACATAGAAGTATGGTTGGAAATTAGATCTCTGAAGATATCATCAGTTATTATGATGCCATTCTGGAGTAGGATGGGTCTACATCTATAGGTGGTATCCTTATAAAAGAAGAGAAATTGGGAGACAACAGACAGAGGAAGGACAGTCACATGAAGATGTATCTACCAGAAGCTGAGATATTCTCCTAGATATTTCAGAGGGACCATGGTCCAGTTGACATGCTGACTTGGACTTCCAGTCTCCATAACTTTGAGACAATACATTTCTATCTTTACAAATCTACCTAGTTGGTGGTATTTTGTTATAAAAGCTCTAGGAATACAATACAATATTTAAAAAAAAAATGTGTAAGTTATATAACAAGTACATCTTATATATATATATTTTAACATCCGATCACTGATCTTTTCCTGGGACTTTTCCAATTACCTATAAAATCTTCTACGATCTTCCTTATTCATTGTCGAGCCTTTGCATCCATATGAGGTTATTGAAAATACCATGGCTTGGGTCAAGCACACCTTAGTCCTTAAGCTGACATCTTTGCTCTTCAATACTTTAAAACGTTCCTGTGCAGCAGATTTGCCTAATGCAATACGTTGTCTTATCTCTTGACTGCTGCTTCCGTGAGTGCTGATTGTTGATCCAAGAAGAATGAAGTCCTTGACAACTTCAATCTTCCATTGATAAGAATGTTGTTTATTGGTCTAGTGGTGAGGATTTTTGTTTTCTTGACATTGAGATGTAATCCATATAGAAGGCTATGCTCTTTGATCTTCATCAGTAAATGTTTTAAGTCCTCTTCACTTTCAGCAAGCAAGGTTGGATCATCTGCATATTACAGGTTGTTAACGAGTCTTCCTCCAACACTGATGCCACGTTTTTCTTCATAGAACCCAGCTTCTTGTATTATTTGCTCAGCATACAGTTGAATAAGTATGGTGACAGAACACAACCTTGTCACAAACCTCTCTTAATTTTAAAACATTCAGTATTCCCATGCTTTGTTTGAACAACTGTTTCTTGGTCCAGGTACAGATTACTCATGAGTACAACTAAGTGCTCTGGAATATTCATACTTCGCAATATTGTCCATAGCTTGTCATGATCCATAAAGCACAGGTAAACATCTTTCTATATTCTCTGCTTTCAGCCAAGATCCATCGGACATCAGCAATGATATCCCTCACCCCACGGCCTCTTCTGGATCCAGCTTGAACCTCTGGAAGTTCTCTGTCAATGTATGATTGTAGCCATTTCTCTATTACCTTTAGCAAAATTTTACTCGCTTGAGATATCAAAGAGATTGTCCGATGATTTCCGCATTCCGTTGGGTCACCTCTCTTTGGAATGGGCACATATATGGATCTCTTCCAATCAGTCAGCTGATAGTTGTCTTCCAAATTTCTTGAAAGAGATGAGTGAGTGCCTCCAGTGTTGCCTCACTTTCTTGAAAGATTCCAATTTTTATTCCATCAATTCCTGGTGCCTTGTTCTTTGCCACCTTCAATGCACTTTAGACTTCCTCCGTGAGTATCATTGGCTCTTGATCATATATAGATCGTAGATAAGGAAGATCGTAGAATAATTGATGTCTTTGCATTATGGTATTGGAGGAGACTACAACGTGCCATGGGCTGCCAAAAGAACCAATAGATCTGTTTTGGACGAAGTGCAGCCAGAGTGCTCCTTAGAGGTCAAGATGGCCAAATTTCGTCTCTCATATTTTGGACATATTGTCAGCGGGGAACAGTCGCTGGGGAAGGATATCATGCTTAGTAACATGGAGGGTCGGAGAAAAAGAGGAAGACCCCCAATGAGATGGATTGGCTAAGTGGCAGCATCAATGGACTCAAGCATGGCAACAGTAGTGAGGTTGGCCCAGGACCAGGCAGTGTTTCATTCTGCTGTGCATAGGGTCGCTATGAGTCAGTGCCGACTTGATGGCACCTAACAACAACATAAAATCTAGAAACTGGTCACTAGTGAAATAACACAGACTGAAGGAATTGTAATCTTGATTTACAGGATAATATCCACCCTTCATCACCCTATGCAAAGAGCAATTGGATCACAACTGAAACTTTAGCAACCCAGTTTGGTTGGCTCACTTCCTAACTATGAGTATAATGGCATATTAAAGACAACTGTATCTGTGAATGTGTTGGTATGGCACTAAAGTGTCACATTTTTTCCTTTACCTGTTATTTCAGTTACATTAATCAAAAGAACTTTCTTCCCCATATAGGTTGGGAATAGAAATTGAGGCCGTGAAGGACACCAGAGTGGGGAAGGCCGAGAACAACAAATGTCAAAAAAAAAGTCACACATTCAAACATTAAGAAGTTTTAACTTAAATAAAATTAAATTCAAGACACACAGATTTTAAATATTTGAAAATAGTGAATGTTACATTAACCTTTTCATAAGGGAAACAAAATAAATAAATAAAACCTAAACAACCTTGCAGCTCTCTCTTCTTTCAGATATTTTCTTTGTTCCTAACCTGTTCTGTCCTTCCTTCTCCACTTTTTCTGGTAACCCTAAATCCTAGGTAGAGTCAAGAAATAAGACACACAGTGAAACTGAGATGCTTTTGACAAGTACTCAGCATTAATTTCATATTAATATTTTTAGCTATGCTTAATGAAAGAAAATACTTTCATACCTACCAGGAAGCATCTACATCCTCTTTCTAACCTGTCAAAGTTGCTTAAATATGAAGTCCCTCCAGGATATCTCCTGGAGTTGTTTTCTACACCCTTTCGCCCAAATCAGAGGAATTTAGCTCCCTGGGGCTTTTTATTTTATTCAGTCTTCTAGTCTGGATTTAGGTTCAATTCCTTCTTCAATTAAATAATCTTTTATCCTACCCATTATTTTTACTTCTACCTCCATTTAGATTATGACTTTTACATAAGGTTAAGGGCATGTGTGTGTGTGTGTGTGTGTGTGTGTGTGTGTGTGTGTGTGTGTGTGGTGTGGATTAGAGAGGATATGTTTGTTTAAATATTGGGAAAGCATATTTGATAACACCATTCATTTACATATTTTATATTCAGAATATTTTGAAATTCTTTTAACGAGTAGAATGAATAAAGCCTGCTTCCATTGAATTGTTTCCAACTCATGGCAAGCCCAGGTGTTATAGCGTAGAATGGATCCATACAGTTTCCTTGACTGTAATCTTTATGAAAATATATTGTCACGCCTTTCTTCTGGGACACTGCTGATTTAGTTCATTTAGCCAACTTTTAGGCTAGTAGTTGAGCTCAAACCTTTTATGCCACCAGGAGCCTCAGAGTTAGTGTAGATACCTGATGAACACTGTTAAAGATATCTTACTAGATTTTTCAAGTCTTAACTGGGGGACCAAATACCATTCTGGCTTCTAAGGACCATTCTGGCTCTACTTCTTCCAACACAAATTTGTTTGTTCTTCTGGAAGTTCATGGTAATTTTAATATTCTTCTCTAACACCATAACTTAAATGCAATAATTCTTCCAGTTTTCCTTATTCACTGTCCAATTTTCACATGTATATGAAGCTATTGAAAATACCATGATTTGGGTCAGTCATGACATAGTCTTCAAACTTATATCTTTGCTCTGGAACACTTTAAAGAGGTCTTATGCAGCAGATTTGCCTAATGTAATAGGTCATTTGTTTTTTGGACTTCTGCTTCCATGAGTGTTGATGGATGAATTGAGCAAAATGAAGTCTTTGATAACTTCAATCTTTTCTTCATTTGGAGGTGGAGGTTATGTGAGGTGGAGTTGGTGGCAACTCATGGAAATCCTATATAGGTTTTCTGAGGCTGTAAATCTTTACAAGAGTAGAAAGCCTCCTTTTTTCCCCATGAAGTGACTGGTAGATACAAACTAATGACCTTGTCATTAGCGACCCAACTTGTAACCCACTATGCTACCAAGACTCCTTTTATCTTGATGTTATTAATTGGTTCAATGGTGAAGATTTTTGTTTTCTTTACATTGAAATGCAACCCATGCTGAAGGCTATGGTCTTGAATCTTCATCAGTAAGTATTTTAAGTCCTCATTGCTTACAGCAAGCAAGGTTATATCAACTGCATATCAAAATTTGTTAATGAGTTTTCCTCCATTCCTGATGCCATGTTCTTCTTCATATCATTCAGCTTCTTGGAGTATTTGCTCAGCATACAGATTCAATAAATTGGTGAAATGGACAACCCTGGCATACACCTTTTCCAAATTTAATCCATACAATGCCACCTTTATCTGTATGAACGACTGCCTCTTGGTATATGTACATGTTCCTCATGAGTACTATGAAGTATTCTGGAATATTCATTCTCTGCAATGTTGTGCATAGCTTGTCATGACCCACATAGTCTAAAGACTTTGTATAGTCAATAAAGCACAAGTAAATGAGTTTCTGGTATTCTCTGCTTTCAGCCAACATCCATTGGACATCAGCAGTGGTATCCTCATTCCAAGTTCCCATCTGAATTTGGCCTGATCCTCTGGCAGTTCCCTGTCAATGTATTGCTGAAGTTGTTTTTGAATCATCAGTATCAAAAATTTACTTGCATGCAATATTAATGACACTCTTTGATGATTCCCACATTCTGTTGGGTTATCTTTCTTTGAAATGTACACAAATATGTGTCTTCCAATCAGCCAGGCAGTTGTCTTCCAAATGTCTTAGCATAAATGAGTGAGTGCCTCCAGTGCTGCATCAGTTTGTTAAAATGTTTCAGTTAGTGTTCCATCAATTCCCAGACCCTTGTTCTTTGTGAATGCCTTCAGAGCATCTTGGACTTCTTCCTTCAGTATCACTGACATTTTTTTTTTTAATGTTTTATTGTGAATTATGTGATAGTTTACATAGGAGAACATTAGTTTTACATCCATCCTGTCATATATCATTTCATTGCCATGGTTACAATGCCCTCCATGCATCATCAACCAAACAAAGGGTATGCACTACAAGCTTAACCCCAGGTCGCCAGCACCCAGCCCCTCTCCTTCTTTGGGTCTAAAGAACTACTCCATCTCTGCACATCATCATCTCTGCCTCCATCTCAGGCATCATCACTGCTTCTCTGGGTAGGGTCCCGCTCTTTGCTCTTTTCCCTTGATGGTCCCAGGGACCTCTGCTCCTAGGCTAAAAAGTTAATCACTTCCCTCCTTGCTACAAAACATCTACCTTTACATTTCCAACCCTCACAAGCAGTCCTGATAACAATTATTCACTACTGTATCACGAGACCCATCCACATTTCAGTAGAGATTCTACCTTCCTTCATGCCCTCTGAATCTAGGTTCACTGTTGTAAGCTTGTAATCCAGTCACTTCTTACCTTTGTAGTCTTCCCCGCCCCACCCGCCCATTTTGGGTAGCCAATGTCCAAGTTGCCCATCCCTGTCTACTCTGTGTATGGAAGGGGTGGGAATGATCCTTGCTATAAGGATTTTTCCCCCTCTTTTGAGCTACTGCAACCATAGTTGTAGTATCACTGACTCTTGATCATATGCTACCTCTTGAAATGTCTGAACATCGACCACCTCTTTTTGTTACAGTGACTCAGTGTATTCTATCCATTCTCTTTTGATGCTTTCTGCATCACTCATTATTTTTCCCTTTTTGTTGTTAAGTGCTGTTGAGTCACTTCTGACTCATAGTGACCTTGTTTAGGGTTTCTAAGGAGCTACTGGTGGGTTTGAGCTGGCAACCTTGCTGTTCAAACTGACCTTACAGTCTAGTGCATTGTTTTGCAGTGCCATAGCAGGACTCTCACTATTGCAAGTCATGGCTTGAATTTTCTTTTCAGTTCTTTAAGTTTGAGAAATGCTGAGCATGGTCTTCCCTTTTAGCTTTCTAAATCCAGGCCCACATTGTACTTCAGGATAAATCTTGAAATATTTTCTTCTGATGGTGAATTTGATTCCATTCTGCTTTAATTTGTCATTCTTGACATTGTAGGATATATAGTTGTCTGTTTCAAAATAGCCAATACCAGTCCATTTCAGCTCACTCATGCCTAGGATTATGTGCTCCAATTTCAATTCTGAAAACTTTCAAATTTCCTATATTCTTAGTTCGTACAGTCCACATTAGCATTTATTAATGGACATTTGCAGCTGTTTCTTCTCATTTTGAATCATGTCACGTCAGCAAATGCAATCCTCAAATCTTTACTTTATGTCATTAAGGTCAGCTCTATTTTGAGGAACCAGATCTTCCCTAGTTGTACTTTGAGGGCATTTCACCATGATAAGATCATCTTACAGCACTAAGAGATGTTTTCAAAAATGTCATGGAACAATTCCACAACCTTGTATTTCAATTTTTCTGCATAATTTTTGAAGCTCACTTTTATAGCACACAATATTCCAGTAGTATTCATAAAGTTGAGACTGCCCTATTTTTTCAGAAATAGAGTGCCAGGTTCTCCTTTCTAGTTTGGAAATGGTGTAATCTGTATCTGTCCATCATGTGTGATCCTGCTGATATTTAAAATACCAGTGGTATAGCTTCCAGAATCAAAGCAACACTCAAGCCAACACAACAGACAAAACTGAGACTGGTGTGGCACTCTGGGTTAATGCACTGGATTTCAAAGTTTGTTTGAACTGCAAGATTGGTGGTTCAAGTTCACCAGCAGCTCCTTGGAAACTCTATACAGGGTTGCTATGAGTCAGAACTGACTCAAAGGCACTTAACAACAACAGTAACAACATACACACACATATATATATATAATTGTTAAAGTGCTGTGGAGTCAGTGCTGTGGAGTCAGTTCTGACTCATAGTGACCCTGTATAGTGTTTCCTGGGAACAGATGGTGTGTTTGAATGCTGATCTTGTGGTTCACAGTCTGGTTCTTATTCTACAATGCCATACAAGGACTCTCTCTCTCTCTCTCTCTCTATCTCTCTCTCTCT
>NW_006408727.1:4268159-4301331 GCF_000296735.1 Chrysochloris asiatica | reverse complement strand
ATATATATATATATATATATAGAGAGAGAGAGAGAGAGAGAGAGAATTGTTTTTAAGTGCCATTGTGTCAGTTTTGACTCATAGAAATCCCCTATAGGGCTTCTGAGGAGCAGTTGATGGGTTTGAACTGCCAACTTTGATGTTAGCCATCCAGGTTAGCTTATCCTACAGTGCCATATCCAGACTCCAATATATATGGTAATTATAACAACCAATATATGTTATAAAGAAATTTTTTAAAGTAGCAAACACATTATCAAGTCAGAGAATGTGGAAAACCCAATTGTGAAAATGACATATAAGCTGCAGCATTTGAATGCCTAAGGTCTAACCAGGTGCAAGAGGGCAGGAATAAGGAAAAGCCAGAAAGACCTCATAGCAATGGGAACAATTTCCAAAGATTTCTTTCTGTGATATCAACATACAAAGAAGGTCAGCAGCTTCCTTGTCAATTAATATTCCAGATCCCTTAAGGACATTCTCAAATTCTCCCTTTCCTACCTCTGGTATTTTCTTTTGAAATTCAGGGGTCACTCTAAAATAATTAGTCTGATAATATGATTTGCTAGACAGAAATATTGACTCATCAACATCTCTACAATCCAATACTTTTTTATGGACCAAGCATTACACTAAGTGGTTTTCATAATCCATCTCACATATTTCTAATACATGATATAGTTATGATTCAAATTCCAACCTCACATCTAACTATTTCAGGAGGGTTCTTTTTATGGTTAAGGAATTAAAGGAAAACTGAAAAGAGTTTGCCTGAAATATTTCCATGTCAACACAAACCAGGTAATTTATATATAAATGCATTCGTTTTTCAGATTTGGATTTTCTTTTCTTAACTGTGAACTAAACCCTGCTATGAAGTCCTGGTTGCATAGGGGATTATGAGTTGAGCTACTAACTGCAAGGTCAGCAGTTCAAATCTATCAGTGTCTCTGAGGGAGAACGATGAAGGACTCACTGTAGAATAAGAACTAGACTGCAAACCACTACCCAGGAACTTTTTGACTTCCATCATTCCACCAAAACTACCCTCTTCTTATTGGATAACCCTTCCTCCTCTCCAGTGTATGTGAGAATTGTTTTGGCGTTCTTAGTGTTTGTTCTTCTCCCCATGCAGAATAGTCTTCATATTTCTTGAATGCTAGATTGGCTTAGAGTGTCTACTGATATTACTTGGTATCACAAATGTCCTCTACATTCAGACTGACGTAAATACTTATGAATAGGCCAGCATTTAGATGATCGATTTTAAGAAAATTTTATTTTAGCAACCAATGTAGCAGAGCTGAACATGGTCCTGATTGAAGATTTTTTTTTGATTGAAGACACTTATTCTGAGTTGTTTTAAAAAGGAATTGACATCACCATCAAAATCTATTAATTTCTATATAATAAAGCCTTTATTGATTGATGGTCTTCTTTAAGTAGAAAAGCATCCCTCAACTTAAGTTCCACAAATTCTCCCTTCAGTATAAATATAGCATTTAAATAGCTGTTTAATTTACTATTCAAAGTATATGGTGAAACTGATGGGAAAAAAAGTTTTTGATACATTGTTGTTGTTGTTAAGTGCCATTGAGTTGGTCCTGACCCATAGCGACCCTGTGTAGGGTTTCTGAGGAGCAGCTGGTGAGCTTGAACCACCAACCTTGCAGTTCAAACGGCTTTCTGATACATATAACAGTATAATTTCAGCTCTCATTGCAACCCCCAAAAAGATATCAGCATGTACACTAGCTCTAGTTTCTTATTTGACAGTGATTCTTCAAACATATAATTTTCTAAAAATTAGTTATTGAATATCAGAAATGTTGTTGTTGTTAAGTGCCGTCAAGTCAGTTCTGACCCATAGCGACCCTGTACAAGGTTTCCGAGGGTGTAAATCCTTACGGGAGTAGAAAGCCTCATCTTTCTCTCACGGAGCGACTGGTAGTTTTGAACCGCTGACCTTAAGGTTCGCAGCCCAATTCGTAACCACTACGCTATCAGAAATGTACCATCTCATATATAAGGTAAGTTTATGTAATATATGTATATATAGCAGAAGATGGATGATTCATCAAGCAAACTTTTATGTAAACTTTTATATTAGGAGCCCTAGTAGTATAGTGGGTTATGCAGCGGGCTGCTAACTGCAAGGTCAGCAGTTTGAATCCATCAGCTGCTCCAAGGAAGAAAGATTAGGCTGTCTACTCGGTAAAGATTAATCCCTGTAAAGATTTACAGTATCTTAAATATAGCCTTGTAAACCTTATACAGAGTTGCTATGATTTGAAACCACCATTTATATTTTTAGATCAAACCCTTCCCTGATTTTTACAAATGGAAGCAAAGTCAATTGATCATAAACCATATGTTGAATTGTCCTGTTAACATCATCCATTTAAAATCTATTTCATCTACAGTAAAGCACAATGTTAAGTCAGCAAAACAAATTCCATTACATTTCACCATCACCAGTTGGTAGTGCTTACCACATCAGACAGGCAACACCCTCTTGCCCTCAGATGAAACCAGTTGGGTGTTTTCAAGGAAATAATTTGACTTGTCCTGAGGAGTGTGTTCCATGCTATCAGCTATTGTTTCCAACAGGACATTATCAAAACTACTCAACATTTAACAAGGCTCTCATGCTGAAACAGCTGCTCGTCCAAAGCAAAAAATTTTAACTTTCTCCCAGCCTAGCTAATCTTACTTGAGCTAGAAAATAAGGTATTAGACTATTTTGCATGTTCTTCCACTTTATGACAAGACAGCCAATTTTGCACTTCAGTAAAGGCAAATTGCAAATTTAGCATGAATTGAACCAGTAGCTGAGTTGCAATTTATGGCAAATGGCTCATCAGCACATTAATGGGTACTGCCACTATAACCACCTCAGCCAGGAAGGCAGAAAGTACAAGATTACAATATATATTAGGTAGCCAGGAAAATGAGACCTCCATAAACATCTGGGAAAACACATCATAAAGCAAAAGCTACCAAGCATTTTTCTTTATGGCATTTTTCATTCTTACATGGGAGCATAAAAATTAAACAAACAAAAAACAGTTCCATTGAGTCAATTCCAATTTATGGACACACATGTGTGTCAGTTTAGAACTGTGTTTCAGAGGGTTTTCAATGACAAATTTTTCAGAAGTAGATTCTCAGCACTTTCTTCTGAGGATCTCTGGTTGGACTCAAACCTACAACATCTTGATTAGAAGTTGAATGCATTAACTGTTCACATAAAAATCAAAGTCAAAGGCAAAGCTTCTGGATCTGGTATCCAAGTTTTGGATTCTTCAAAATAATTGCTATGTATAGTTATTTAACCTCTTTGCTTCATACTTATCATGCATGGGTCATGTTAAAGATAATAAGGACAATTATTTCACCAAGCTATTGGTGCAGAAATACCTTTAAAGCATTTAGAATTCTGTCTAGGACATAATGAATGATTAATACCTAAATATTACCATTTCACATTCTACAACAGTTAGTTAGATAGTCCCATTAGGTAAAATAATAGTGTAAATTTTCAATATTTCTACAGTCAGATATTTATTTTTTCATCAGAATGATTAAATGAATATTGTAACTATCTGCCTCATAAAATGTTAGAAATATATATAAATAAATTCTACATTTTGTGTTCTGTTAAAAATTCACCTTACTTCCTATCCTTAGGTGGAAATAATCAGCTCTACTCCTTGAAGCAATGCTAAGAACTTGCTAAAACCAAATTTGCCAAGATCCATCAATTTTCAGAAAAGATAATTAAGGGCTTCCCATTTAAAAGACTTCCTTCGGGGCTGCTAGATGCTTCAAGAGAGGCATAAAATCAAGAATCCAATGGATATCATTCTACTTATTTATACTGTTGCAAAATGCCATTGAGTTTGTTCTGACTCATAGTATAGGGTTTCCAAGAAGCAGCTGGTGTGTTTGAACTATTAGCCTTGTGGTTAGCAGTCCAGTGCTTATCTTACATCGCCATACCTTCTCATATAACATGCAGATAATTTTCTCATATTATAAAGTGTTGTTGTTGTTAAGTGCCATCGAGTCGGTTCCAACCCATAGCGAACCTGTATAAGATTTCCGAGGAGCAGCAGGTGAGCTTGATCCACCAAGCTTGCAGTTCAAATGGCTTTGCAGTCTTGTGTATTAACCCACAGCGCCACACCACACCAGCAGCAAACCAAAAAAATTAAACCTCCCAAATTCCTCAGACTGTTGACCTCTTCCAGATACTTTTGTCTTTCAGGAAAAATTGTCTATATTTACAGCTTCCACTTTATCAACTGCTTGGGAAAAAAAAAAAAAAAAAATGGTGCCAGTCATCCCACTCAGAGCACTCTACTCAGATGGGTTCGATAATTCATTGCAACGGCTACATAAACCTCAGAAGCTGTTAGAGAGTTTATTGGGGAAGTGTTGCTGTTAAGTACTGTCAGAGTTGGTTCTGACTCATAAGGACCCTAGGCACAACAGAAAGAAATACTGCTTGCTCTCCTGCTATCCTCACAATTGTTATGTTTGAGTCCATATTGTTGCTAACACTGTGACAATTCATCTCCTTAGGGGCCTTCCTTTTTTTAACTAACTCTCCACTTTACCAAGTATGATGTCCTTCACTAGGAACTGGTCTTTTTAACAATATGTCCAAAGTACTAGAGACCAAGTGTCCCCATTCTCACTTCTAAGGTACATTCTGGGTGTACATCTTAAGAGATAGAAACCTTAAGGTTCAAACTTTGCAGTCCAGTGCATTAGCCCACAGCTCAATACCAGGACTCCTGGTTTTACTAGTTTTCCATATTCATTGTTCAGCTTTCATATGCAGATGAGGCAATTGAAAATACCATGGCTTGGATCAGGTATATCTTAGTACTCAAATTGACATCTTTGCTATTTAGCAAAAGACATCTTTTGCAGCAGATTTGCCTAAAATCTTTTAATTTCTTGACTGTTGCTTTCATGAGCATTGATAGTGGATTCATGTGTGAGTTCAGCTCACACCAACAGGGTAGTGGAGACAATGCCGTTTAGGAATAAAATACAGACACAAGTTAGGGATTAAGAGAGACCGCAAGACTCATGACCTCTAGGATCAAGAGCCTAGCAGGACTCGTGGCCTCTAAGACCAAGAGCCCCAACACATGGCAGTACTCTGTATTTATTAGCCTCCAACATTTACATCCCCCCAGGATGCCATGCATCACTGACATCACTGCTAATCAGGGTGGTGCTTCAAACCCACCAGCTTCTCTTCAGGGCAAAAATGAGGCTTCAGGAACAAATCTTTACAGCAAGGATCATTCCCACCCCCTCCACACATGGAGAGGACAGTGATGGGCAACTTGGACATTGGTTATCCAAAATGGGGGTTATAAAGGCAAGAAGTGACTGGCTTATAAGCTTTCAAGAGGGAACCTATATCCAGAGGGTGTGGAGGAAGGTAGAATATCCACTGAGTAGTATCCAATCTGTCTAGGTGGGACTGATGAAAGGAAAAGCGGATAGATCTCTTGTGATACAATAGTGAATAATTGTTATCAGGACGGCTTGTGAGGGTTGGAAATGTAAAGGTAGACTTTTTGTAGCAAGGAGGGGAGTGATTAACTTTTAAGTCTAGGAGTGGATGTTCCTGGGATCATCAAGGGAGAAGAGCAGAGAGCGAGACCCTACCCAGAGAAGCAGTGATACCTGAGATGGAGGCAGAGACCATGACTTGGAGAGATGGAGCAGCTGGGGACTTTAGACACAGAGAGGGAGAGGGGCTGTGTGCTGACCACTGGGGGGCAGGCTTGTAGTGTATATACCCTTTAGTTGGCTGATGATGCATGAAGGGTATTGTAACCATGGCAGTGAAACAATATATGATAGGCTGAATGTGAAACTAATGTTTTCCCATGTAAACTATCACACAATTCACAATAAAACCTTAAAAAAAAAAATGAGGCTTCAATGCTTCATGTGTAAACTTGAATAATAATGGTATTAACTGGTCATCATTCAAGTCTTATGGATATTATCCTATAACAGAAAGCAATTTACTTCAAGATAAGCCTTGAAATGCTCCTTTTGAAGATGAATATGACACCATTCCTCTTCAACTCATCCTTCTCAACAATGTAAAACATATGACAATCTTATTGTAAATGGCCAATACCTGTCCATTTCAGCTCATTAACATAAAAGATATTTATTCATTCTATTCTATTTTTAAGGAGCTCTGGTAGTGTAGTGGTTACAAATCGGGCTGCAAACTTTAAGGTCAGCAGTTCGAAACTACCAGCTGTTCAGCGGGAGAAAGATGAGGCTTTCTACTCCTGTAAAGATTTACAGCCTCGGAAACTCTTTACAGGGTCGTTATGAGTTGGAATCGACTCCACAGCACATAACAACAACAACAACAATTCTATTTTTATTATTTCCAGTTTTCCTAGATTCATACTTCATACATGTCATATTCTAATTATTAATTGATTGCAGCTGTTTCTCCTCATTTTGAGTTGTGCACCATCAGCAAATGAAGGTATCGAAAGTTTTGTTCAATTCACAGCATCACTGTCAACTCAACTTTGAGCAGGCAGCTGTTTCACAGTTGTATTTTGAGCATCTTCCAACCTGAAGGTCTCAAATTTCAGCAGCTCTTCCCCAGTTGTATTTTAAGTACCTTCCAACCTGAAGGTCTCATTTTCTGGCTCTGTGTCAGAAAATGTTTCTCTGCTAGCCGTTAAGTTTTTAATGGCTAACCATCCAGAAGTTGTCCATGTCTCCTTCCTAGTCTGCCTTAATCTGGGAGGTCAGCCGAAATTTGTGTGCCATTGGTTGTTGTTGGTGGTGGTTATGTGCCATGGAGTCTGTTCCGACTCACAGCGGCGACGCTGTATAGGTTTTCCAAGGCTGTAAATCTTTATGGAAGCAAAAAGCCTTATCTTTTCTCCCACAGAACAGCTGGTAGTTTTGAACTGCTGATCTTGAGCTTAGCAGCCCAACTCATAACCACTATGTTACCAGAGCTCTTTTCACCCTGATGTTCTTTAAAATACTGGTGGCATAGATTCCTGCATCACAGCAACACATAAACCACTATGTTATGAAAAATATGATAGATTATTGATAGATTAGGGAAGTTAACAAGTTACAACTCAGGGTAAAAATCATTCAGGACACAGTTCTTTTAGACAGGAAAGCCTCTCCTCAGTTTTATGCCCATAGGCAGGCTCCCTCTCATCTTTGTCCTTTCAGCCATGGGTTCCTTGACCCCAGCTCTGCTCCCATTAATGTTACAAAGCTGTTTTAGGGATGCTGATAAATGCCCAAAGGATACTCCATTCTTCTATAAGCCTCAGCTGGAAGGCACCTGCTCTAGGCCTGTGGTTCAGAAAACCTAGCTCCCAAATGAAGTACCTGAAGCACCCTATTCCATAAGTTCGCCTCCTGCCCAATGGCATGCAGCTTTACTTGCTCTGTAGACTGGGAAGCCCACTGCTCTGTCTTGTGCTCTGACTCTTGGCTCTGCTACTCCTGTGCCATTCCTCTGCTACTCCTCCAGGGTCACAGCCTTATGTCTCTGCATCAAGGAAGTTAAATGTGCAAGGATCTCAGAGTCAAAAGGACATACTCCACTTAGCTCTTCTTCCTTGAAGGTAGTGAGATTGCTTCTGAGAATACTTATTTTAAACACAAAAAAAGGGTGTCAAAATTAACTAGTGACAATTAGTCTTGTTAATAATTCTTTACAACTGAATCATATCTTCCTACCAGAATCTTCTCCCTCCTTCTCTCAAATAGACCCATCCGAAATAAAGTCATTTGGTGGGAGTTTACAAAGACTATGGCTAGAAGAGACATTAAATAAGTCACTCTTCTATCTATAAATAAAGAGTTCTGGTAGCATAGTGGATACAAGTCAGGCTGCTAACCTCAAGGTAAGCACTTAGAAACTACCAGCTGTTCAGGAGAAAGATGAGACTTTCTGCTCCCATAAAGATTTACGTAATTGTGTGAACCCTGACAAGCTATGGACAACATTGAGAAGTATGAGTATTTCTGAACACTTAACTGTGCTCATGAGGAATCTGTACCTGGACCAAGAGGCAGTTGTTCGAACAGAACATGGGAACACTGAATGGTTTAGAATTAAGAAAGGTGTGCGACAAGGTTGTATTCTTTCACCATACTTATTCAACCTGTATGCTGAGCAAATAATCCGAGAAGCTGGGTTAGATGAAGAAAAATGTGACATCAGGATAGGAGGAAGATTCATTAACAACCTGCAACATGCAGATGATACAACCTTGCTTGCTGAAAGTGAAGTGGACTTAAAACATTTACTGATGAAGATCAAAGAGCACAGCCTTTGGTATGGGTTACATTTCAATGCCAAGAAAACAAAAATCCTCACCACTGGACCAATAAACAGCATTCTTATCAGTGGAGAAAAGATTGAAGTTGTCAAGGACTTAATTCTTCTTGTATCAACTATCAGCACTCAGGGAAGCAGAAGTCAAGAAATCAAATGATGTATTGCATTAGGCAGATCTGCTGCACAAGACCTATGAAAGTGTTGAAGAGCAAAGACGTGAGCTTGAGGACTAAGGTGTGCCTGACCCAAGCCATGGTATTTTCAATAACTTCATGTGCATGTGAAAGCTGGATAGTGAATAAGGAAGACTGTAGAAGAATTAATGATTTTGAGTTATGGTTTTGGATAAAAACATTGAAAGTTCCATGGGCTGCCACAAGAACCAATAGCTAGATCTGTTTTGGAAGAAGTGCAGCCAGAATGCTTCTTGCAGGCCAAGATGGCCAAACTTCGTCTCTCATACTTTGGACATATTGTCAGGAGGGACCAGTCGCTGGAGAAGGATATCATGTTTGATAAGGTGGAGGGTCAGAGAAAAAGAGGAAGACCCCAGAGAGATGGATTGGCCAATAGGCAGCATCGACGGACTTAAGCGTGGCAACAGTAGTGAGGTTGGCCCAGGATCGGGCAGTGTTTCATTCTGCTGTGCATAAGGTCGCTATGGGTTGGTACTGACTCGATGGCACCTAACAACAACAGCAAAAATGTTTACAACCTTGGAAACCCTATACAGGGTCTCTGTGAGTTGGACCTGACTTCAGAGGACATAACCACCATCTATAGATATTTGATTTCCCCTCTGCAGTGCAGTGTCTTACTTTATATGGCTCTTCTACCCACAGTCCTTGTAATTGCCATAAAAACCCAAAATACTTTTCCTGATGGGCCTGGGTAAGAAAAAGTAGGAGAAGATGCTGATAGGATGATATGACTTAGTTCTGATTTTTAACAGATTTGATTTTGACTGTGGTTTAAAATGAGCCATCTCAGAACTGGGAGTGAGAATCTCACTGTCACCAAAGAAGAAAGAGCTTGGAGTGGAGTGTATCCTTTGGATGCCATGATCTCTGTGCATTGAACCTTCTCAACCCGGGGACACAATGGCATCACACCAAAGGAGTGGCAGAAAAGCATCAGCAGCAGCAAAACCAAGAGCCAAAACACCAGATACAGTAGTGGACTTCCTAGCCCATAAAGCAAGCAAAGCTGAGTGACTTTGGGTAGGTGGCTTACTTGCAGAGTAGGGTGCCTCTAGGACTTTAACTAGGGGTACTGGGTTTTGTGATCCACAGAGCTGAGTACCTTCAGTATGAGAATTTTCATGAGTAGCGTGTACTGTGAGCATTTATCAGCAGCCCTAATAGAGCTTTGTAACGTTACCTGAGCAGAGAGAGAGGCGTGCCTGTAGGCCTAGCTGAAGACTTTCCTCACTGGAAGGACTACACCATGGGCATTTTCTGATCCTTCATTACAACTTGTTAATTTCTCTAACACCCCCATAACCATAAGTATGGTTTCTGAGCTCTGTGCGGCATTGCAAAGAATTACCAAACCCAGCAGAGTTTGGTCAGTAGGAGGAATGGTCGGTACAATATTATACAGTCTCCCATTTTTTCCTTGAACTTCTATGTGGATAATACCAATAAGCTTTTTTAAAATCAAAAACCTGTATTTCACATACTGGCTCTGCAGTATCTAATAACTTTAGATCACTTCTTCCTTCTTCAATTTCACTCCTCACTCCTCCCATAATCCCAAACATAGTAATGTCCTATTACTCAGTCTTAACCATTCTCAGTCTTACTGCTTACCATTCTCAGTCTCCACTTTTGGATGGTCTCACACTAACTTAGTAGCCATCAAGTTGATTCTGACTTATGGTGACTGCAAGCTTGTCAGAGTAGAATTGTACTCCAGAGGGTTTCAAAGGTAGATTTTTTTTGGAAGTAGACTGCAAAGGCATATACTAGACCCACCAACATTTTGGTTAGCAGCTGAACATCTTAATTGTAAACATCACAAAGGAACTTTGCTTTTCCTCTACCTAAGGAGCTCTGGTAGCGTAGTGGTTATGGATCGGGCTGCGAACCACAAGGTCAGCAGTTCGAAACTACCAGCTGTTCCATGGGAGAAAGATGAGGCTTTCTGCCCCCATAAAGATTTACAGCCTCGGAAACGCTGTACAGGGTCACTATGAATCAGAACCGACTCCACGGCACATAACAACAACAACAATCCTAAAATAAGTAGCTCTGATAGTATAGTGGTTATGAGTCAGGGCTGTTAATCTCAAGGTCAGCAGTTTGAAATGACCAGTCATTCCACGGAAGAAAGATGAGGCTTTCTGTTCAAAACTACCAGCTATTCCGTGGGGGAAAGATGAGGCTTTCTGCTCCTGTAAAGATTTACAGCTTCGGAAACCCTATGCAGAGTAGGTATGAGTCGGAATCGACTTCACAACACACTACCACCACCACAAATCCTAAAATGTATTTTTCAATAGGATTCAGTTCTTCATCTAAATGTTCTCAGTTTGTTCCCTTTCTAGGTACAAGTTTGTTTTGTTGAGGAAGTAAGAGTTAAACAGGAGATTTCAAAGTAATGCACGAATATTACAATGAAATGTGGAAAGGCCCAGGGTTAGAAAACCAAAAGTAAGAACATTCTCACCATTTCTCAAGTTGAAACAACTAAAGACAAAAAAATTAAGCCTCAACATGCTACATTGAAGGATTTCTATGGGCAAGATGACCAGACTTCGTCTCTCATACTTCGGCCATATTGTCAGGAGGGAACAGTCGCTGGAGAAGGATATCATGTTTGGTAAGGTGGAAGGTCAGAGGAAAACAGGAAGACCCCCAACGAGATGGATTGGCCAAGTGGCAGCATCGATGGACTCAAGTGTGGCAACAATAGTGAGGTTGGTTCAGGATCAGGCAATGTTTTGTTCTGTTGTGCATAATGTCGCTATGGGTCGGTACCAACTCGATGGCACCTAATAACAACAACAACAATGGCAAGGAGTCCTGGTGTGGTTCTGTAGGATTAGTACTGGTCTACTAACCACAAAGTTGGTAGTTCAAATACACCAGTTGCTCCTCAGAAACCCTATACAGGGTCGCTATGAGTCAAAACGGACTCGATGGCACTTAATTGGCTAGATAGTGAAAGACTCAAGAAGCATCAAGGGAAGTTGGAGAGAATACACAGAATCACTTACCAAAAAGAATTGGTTGACATTTAAGTATTTCAGAAGGCAGTATATGATCAAGAATCAATGGTATTGAAGACAGAAGTCCAATCAACACTACAGGCACTGGTGAAATACAAGACAGGAATTGACAGAGTACCAACAGAGATGTTCCAACAAATGGACGCAGTGATAGAAATGTTCAGTTGTCTATGTCAAGAAGTTTGGAAGGCAGTTACATGGCCATTTAAATGGAAGAGATACATATTTGTGCTCATTCCAAAGAAAGATAATCCAACACAAATCAGAAATTATCGAACAATATCAGTAATACCATATGCAAATAAAATTTTGTTGAATATAATTTTTTAAATAGCTGTCACAATACATTGGCAGGGAGCTGCCAGAAATTTAAGCCACATTCTGAAGAGGATGTGAAACCAGGAATGTGAAAAAATAATCATATCATCTGTTGGTACTGTATTCAAGTGCCTTTGAGTTGGTTTCAACCCATAGCAACCATGTATAGAGTTTTCGAGGAGTGACTAGTAGGTTTAAACCACGATCTTGTGGCTCAAACTGACTTTTTGGTCCATTGCATTATCCTACAGCACCACATTAATGGCAACTCAGAGATAAGTATAATTTTGCTGAAGATAATTTAAAAAATGTTAAATCATTTAAATATTGTTGCAGCAGTACATCAACAGGGAACTGCCAGACATTCAAAGCAGATTCAGAAGACGATGTAGAATAAAGATATTACTACTGGTATAAGGTGTATCTTGGCTGAAAGAAGAGAATACCAGAAAGATGTTTTCAAGTATTTTATTGACTATGCAAAGGTATTCAACTGTGTGGATCATAACCAACTGTGGATAAAATTGTGAAGAGTAGATTTCCAAAATGCTTAATTATGTTTATGCAGAACTTAACACATATATCTAGAGGTTGTCTTTAAAACAGAACTAGTGGATATTACATGGTATAAACTAGGAGTCCTGGTGTGGCACTGTGGGCTAAAGCACTGGACTGAAAGGTTGGTTCAAACCACAAGGTCAGTGGTTCAAACTCACAGCCCCTCTTTGGAAACCCTATACAAGATCACTGTAAATTGGGACCAACTCGATGACAACAATAACAAGGAATTAGAAATGGTTTGCAACTGATTGAATCTGTTCGCCATATTTTCCAATCTGTATTATGAGCAAATAATCTGACTACATGAAGAAAAACACTGCATTAGAATTGAAGAAAGACTCATTAAAGACCTATGCTAGATAGATGACACAACCTTGCTTGCTGGAAGTGAAGAGGACTTAATAAAGATCAACTTAATAAACTACATCAACATAAAGAAAACAAAAATCTTCTCAACTGGATCAAAAGCAACATCATGATAAGTGGAGAGAAGATTGAAGTTGTTAATGATTTCATTTAACTTGGATCCACAATCAATGTCACTGGAAGCAACAGTGGAGAAATCAAATGTCGTATTGCACTGGACAAATTTGCTGTAAAGATCAGTTTAAATTTAAAAAGAAAATATATCAGTTTGAGCACTACCGTGCACCCAACTTTCAAGTTGTACAAAGAATATGGAAGACTACAGAATAATTGCTGCATTTGAATTATGGTTATTGTGAAGAATACTAAATATACTACATACTGCCAGATGAAATTCAGAAGACATCTGTCTTAGAAGAAGTACAGCTAATTAAGTTCCTTGGAAGTGAGCATGTTCATGTACTTTGGGCATCTACCAGGAAGGACCAGTCTGTGGGGAAGGACTGTGGTGAGTCAAGAAGACCCTACAATGAGATGTACTAATAAAAGTGGCAGCAGTAATGGGCTCAAAATGGTATGATTGTGAGGATGGTGCCGAATAGGGCAGTGTTCAGTTCTGTTATACACAAGGTTGCTATGAGCCAGAATTGATCAAGGGTACCTAACAACAATAATAACAACGAAACCAATTACCACAATTCCAAGCACTAAGAAGTAGTCAATAAAAATAAGTTGGAAGAATAGCCTATCAATGATGAGTGACCTATACTGAAATAAATCAACAATAAAATCATTCCCTCTGGTATACTCAAAACAGCAAAAGTATGTTTCTCACAGTGTGTCTCAGGAGATAAGTAGTTGGCAAAGATATATTGCCAAAAGCAGTACATTTAAATCCACTAGAAAAGCAGATGACAGTCATTTATTCTATCCAGATTATACTTCCTGGACCACTGCAGTAGTTAATGGACTGTTTAATGAGTCAATCCTGGGATATTAAGTGATAACTAGAATGAAATGCTTTTCTTCTCACCGTTTTATACATCTGTCTGTTTAAAAGTATGACTGAATAATCATTACCAAGCAGGAGGGAGTCACTTCCTGGATCAACCTCCATTTTCCTCTTGCCCTGTAGCATTCCATGGGAAAGGCATGAGACTCTTGGGCACCAATTTGCCTCTCCAGAAGAAAGTGTTGAGAAATGTGAGCCTCTCACTTTCAGTCTGCTTGGAACACACAACCATGACTGAAATAGCTTGTTTAACAAGATCTGGATTTTTCCTCTCAATCATGGTTCTTCTGAAGCTATCTGTTATTGAAAAGCTGATTTTCAAAGCACACACTAGAACAGCTTTCTGTACAGCTGCATTGCTATTTAAATCTTCCATGAATATCGCCACAGACCCAAGAAAAATCTAAGCTGAAATACTGCTCTTAGCGAGGACATAATAAAATAAGATTTTATAGGAAAAGGATCCAGGAAGTTTAGCTTGGTTGCTAATTTTAATATTGAAATTAGAAAATTGGGCACATGGCATCTCCTACGCATCTGAGCTAGAACACCTGAAATTACTATTTGAAAGCTAAGCCGAGAAGGCTTTTTTGTGATATTCTTTGATAGACTTTATCAGTCTGTTCCACATTAATCCTTAATTGTTGCTGTTGTGAAGTGTCATCGAGTCGGTTCCAAGCCATAGCAACCTTGTATAGGGTTTCTGAGGAGCACCTGCTGAGCTTGAACCACCGACCTTGCAGTTCAAATGGCTTTGCAGTCTGGTGCATTAACCCACAGTGCCACACCAGGACTCTGGTTTATCCCTTAATAGGCCCCAGAAATGTGAGTAAAAATCGTACCTTTTTCTATATTGAGGATGGGAATGGATGAAGAGTATGCAACAGAAATAACGCTTTGGAGGTACTAAGAAGATCAAGGTAAGTCAATATCATTCTTTGGAGAAGCTGACTACAGGCATTGTTGATGTTGTTAAGTGCCATCAAGTCGATTCTGACCCATAGCGACCCTGTATAGGGTTTCTGAGGAGCCGCTGGTTAGCTTGAACCACCGACCTTGCAGTTCAAATGGCTTTGCAGTCTGGTGCATTTACCCGCAGTGCTACACCAGGACCCCAACTACAGGCATACCTAGGGGATACATACCTTGGGGATATTTCAGGCTCAGTTCCAAAGCACCACAATAAAGTGAGTGTTGCAGTAAAGAGAGTCACTGGAATGTTTTGGTTTCCTATTGTATATAAAGGCAAAAACAAGCCTACAGGAATTGTTGGAATGCAAATTGAAATGTTTCAAAAACTGTAGCAGTGCTGGAGGTAGTAACTCATCTATGTCAAGACATATAACTGGCCAACAAATCGAAGATATCCATGTGTGTGCCCATTCCAAATGGAATGAGAAATAATTGAAAAATATCATTAATGTCATATGCAAGTAAAATTTTGCTACAGATAAATAAAAAATGGTTGCAACAGTACATCAATAAGGAGCGCTCAGAAATCCAAGCCAGATACAGAAGATTACATGGAATGAGGGATTTCATTACTGACATCTGTTGATCTTGACAGAGATTTCCAGAAAGATATTTACTTGTGCTTTATTGAGTATGCAAAGCCATTTGACTGAGGGGATCATGATAAACTATGGATAATACTGCAATGAAAAGGAATTCCAGAACACTTAAATGTACTCATTGTTCATAAACTAATAGGCAGAACTTTGAACAGGATAAAGGGATATGAATAGTTTAAAATCAGGAAAGTTGTGTGCTAGGGTTGTATCTTTTCATCAGGGCAATTCAATCTGTATTTTGAACAAATAACAGAAGCTGGATTATATGTAGAAGAATATGGCATCAGGATTGGGGAAAGACTCATTAATAACCTGCAATATGTAGATGATAAAGCTTTGCTTGGTGAAAGAGAAGAGAACTTAAGATACTTAGAGATGACGATCAAAGATTACAACCTTCAGTATGAATTGTATTTCAATGTAAAGAAAATAAAACTACTCACAACTGGATCAAATATGATAAACGGAGAAAAGATTGAGTTGTCAAAGATTTTGTTTTGCTTGGATCTAAAAACAATGCTCATAGAAGCAGTAGTCAAGAAATTAAATGACATATTGCATTAGGCATGTTGTTGTTGTTGTTGTCAGGTGCCATCGAGTTGGAACCAACTCATAGGGATCCCATGCACAGCAGAACGAAACAATGTCCAATCCTGGGCCAACCTCATTACCGCTGCCACACTCGATGCCATCAATGATGCCACCTGGCCGATTCATCTCATTGGGGGTCTTCCTCTCTTTCTCTGACCCTCCATCTTACCCAGCATGACATCCTTTTCCAGCTACTGTTCCCTCCGGACAATATGTCCAAAGTATGAGAGACAAAGCTTAGCCATCCTGGCCTCTAAGTAGCACTCTGGCTGCACTTCTTACAAAACAGATCTATTGGTTCTTTTGGCAGTCCATGGCACTTTTAGTATTCTCCTCCAACACCACAATTCAAAGGCATCAATTCTTCTACGATCTTCCTTATTCACTGTCCAGCTTTCGCATCCATATGAGGCTATTGAAAATACCATGGCTTGGGTCAGGCACACCTTAGTCCTCAAGCTGACATCTTTGCTCTTCAACACTTTAAAAAGTTCCTGTGCAGCAGATTTACCTAATGCAATACATCCTCTGATCTCTTGACTGCTGCTTCCGCGATAGTTGATCCAAGAAGAATGAAGTCCTTGACAACCTCAATTTTTCCTCCGTTGATAAGAATGTTATTTATTGGTCCAGTGGTGTGGATTTTTGTTTTCTTGACATTGAGATACAATCCATACCGAAGGCTGTGTTCCTTGATCTGCATCAGTAAATGTTTCAAGTCCTCTTCACTTTCAGCGATCAAGGTTGTATCATCTGCATATCGCAGGTTGTTAACAAGTCTTCCTCCAATCCTGATGCCACGCTTTTCTTCATAGAACCCAGCTTCTTGTATTATTTGCTCAGCATACAGGTTGAATAAGTATGGTGAAAGAACACAACCTTGTTGCACACTTTTCCCAAGTTTAAAACATTCAGTGTTCCCATGTTCTGTTCGAACAACTGCTTCTTGGTCCAGGTACAGATATCTCAGAAGTACAATTAAGTGTTCTGGAATACTCATACTTCTCAATGTTGTCCATAGCTTGTCATGATCCACACAATCGAGAGCCTTTGCGTAGTCAATAAAGCATAGGTAAACATCTTTCTGATATTCTCTGCTTTCAGCCAAGATCCATTGGACATCAGCAATGATATCTCTCGTTCCACGGCCTCTTCTGAATCCAGCTTGAACCTCTGGAAGTTCTCTGTCAATGTATGATTGTAGCCGTTTCTGTATTACCTTTAGCAAAACTTTACTCGCTTGAGATAGCAAAGAGATTGTCTGATGATTTCCGCATTCCATTGGGTCACTTCTCTTTGGAATGGGCACAAACATGGATCTCTTCCAATCAGTCGGCCAGATAGTTGTCTTCCAAATTTCTTGGCAGAGATGAGTGAGTGCTTCTTGTGCAGCCTCAGTTTCTTGAAAGATTTCAATTTTTATTTCACTAGGCATAAGAGCTCTTTAAAGTGTTAAAGAGCAAATATTTCACTTTGAGGACTAAGTTATGCCTGACCCAAGCCACAGTATTTTTTATTTTCTCTTATGCATGTCAAATTTGGACAATGAATAAGGAATAACCTGTAAGAATAAATGCACTAGAATTATGGTGTTGTCAAAGAATATTAAAACTGCAGTGGACTTCTATACGAACAAACAAATCTGTAGAAGCACAGCCAGAATGCTCCTTAAAAGTTAAGGATGGCAAAACTTCGTCTATCATACTTTGGACATGTATTTAGAAGGGACCAGTTCCTGGAGAAAGACATCATGCTTAGAAAATTGGAGGGTCAGTGAAAAAAGAGGAAGTCCCCTAACTTGATCGACTGACACAGTGGAAGCAAGAATTGGATCAAACATGATAACATTTGTGAGGATGGCACAGGACATAGAAGTGTTTCATTCTGTTGTGCATAGGGTCGCTATGAGTCAGAATTGACTTGAGGGCTTCTAACAAATATAACAATGCATATAAAAGTTATATTTAACTCAGCTAGAAGAAAAAAGAAGAGGAAAACAAGAGTAATCTGATACAATTTGATGAACCACACCTACACCTATGGATGCAGTGGCTCAAAAGAGGGAACAAATATTTACCTCAAAGATCATTCCCTTCCCCTTCATACACATAGTAGGCAGGGATGGGCAACTTGGACACTGGCTACCCAAAATGGGGGAGCTACAAAGGCAAGAAGTGACTGGCTTCCAAGCTTTCAAGAGGGAGCCTAGATCCACAGGACACGGAGGAAGGTAGAAGAATCTCCACTGAATAGTATCCAATCTGTCTGGGTGCGGCTGATGAAAGGAGATACAGATAGGTCTCTTGTGATACAATAGGAATAATTGTTATCAGGACTGCTTGTGAGGGTTGGAAATGTAAGGGTAGACATTTTGTCTCAAAAGGAGGGGAGTGATTGACTTTGCAGTCTAGGAGCGGAGGTCCGTGGGACCATCAAGGTAGAAGAGCGGAGAGCAGGACCCTACCCAGAGAAGCAGTGATGCCAGAGATGGAGGCAGAGATGATGACATGGAGAGATGGGGCGGCTGGGGACTTCAGACCCAGAGAGGGAGAGGGGCTGTGTGCTGATGACCAGGGGACAGGCTTAGTTGGTTGATGATGCATAGAGGGGATTGTAACCATGGCAATGAAATGATACACAATAGGATGAATGTAAAACTAATGTTCTCCCATGTAAACTATCCCATAATTCACAATAAAACATTAAAAAAAAGAGTTATATTTAAGTAAAATGAGTCTATTACATGTATACCTATTGGCACTGTGGGTTAAGAACTGGAAAGCTAACTTAAAGATTAATAGTTCAAACCCACCAACTATTCCATAGAAAATATGAAACTATCTTTACTCCAGATAAAGATTTATAGTCTCAGAAACCATAAGGAGCAGTTCTACTCAGCCCTATAAAATTACTATGAGTATGAATCGACTCGATGGCATTACGTGGGTTGTCTATTAAGTATGCAACATTGTTGTTGTTAAGTGCTGTTGAGTCAGTTCTGACCCATAGCAACCCTGCATAGGGTTTCCAAGGAACAGTTGGTGAGCTTGAACCACAGACCTTGTGATTCAAAGCAACTTTGCAGTCCATTGCCTTAACCCACAGCACTACATGCATTCTATAAATATTTGAAATTGTATGAGAATGACCAAATGTGACAGAGTCATGAAGTGAACTCATGCTATTGGAACAATGGTACCAATACACTTGTTTGTGGGAGGGTTGCCACACACCTTCAATTTGTTGAAAATACAGCATCTGTGAAACACAATAAAACAAACTATGCCTGTATTCGGTCCAAATTTCTGCTCAACAGTAAATCTCAAATCCTTATCTCTAACACTATTTTGGAAACATTCCCAATAATCCATTGGTGATCCTGACAACACTGATGTGATGTCAGGTAACCAGATGTCTCCAGCTGTGATCCAGCAATCCCAATGCAACCCTTTGGACTCCCTTTGCAGCATTTTATAATGTTGACACTTCTTTGAATCTTATTAGAGTAGAAACTTAGACTTTAACCAACTGTATCATGGCCTGAACTTTTCCCATTTAAGTCATCCAATTTCAGTCAAATGACCTACCAAATGAAATTATATTGAAGTAAAATCATTATTAGAAATCTTATGGACTCATTCACTTGGAAACTGTTGATGAAAACACACTATGTATACCCAGCAAAGTCTCTAAAATCACTGACCAAAATCATGTCATGATGAGAATTGTCCTGTGCCCCATTGAGTACCGTATCATTATTTGGTTCATTCCTGCTAACTCATAGCACCCATGTAACAAGCTCTCTGAACTGGGGCTCAATAAATGCTTTTTAAATGAGCCAAATCAAAAGAAATGCCACAATAACCCTTACACCGGACAATGATAAGACATAAGGCAAAGGGGTTTACAAAGCTTCAGTAACTCCCATGATGCCTAGCACATACCATACCCTCAAATATTTGTTGACTCAATGGATATGCTGAGATCCTGATGTTTGTGAGAGACTAAGCACTAGAAAAACTAAGCACAGTGACTATGTACGATAAGCACTGGACTGTGAACCACAAAGTCGGTGGTTCAAATCCACATTCCCACAGTGGGAGAAAGATGAGGCTTTCTGCTCCCACAAAGATTTACAGTCTCGGAAACCTTATCCAGGGTCACTATGTACTGGTACTAATTCAATGGCACTTAACAACAAAGTACCAACACGTTGAAAATTTCGTACGAATATATTGAGTCCTTCTTTGACCACAAAGCATGAATAAAAACCCAGCAGAACTAAAGAAATAAGCATTTACAAATTGGGATCTAATCCATATTCTACAGCAGTTGAGAATTATTAAAACAAAATGTAATGCTATTTTTAGTTCTAGATATGCTGTAGAAGCCTGCTGGTCGCTCAGTTTTAAAATACTTCCCTAGCATACTAAAATGAGAACTCTTTTTCTCATGTTATTCTTTCCTTTGTTTCCGTAGGAAACAGTGACTTACAGGCATCCAAGATGACACAACATAGTTTGCCAAATTGCATGCCACCCTGCAGTTGCCAAGGAGATAATGTATGTCATTCCTACAAATAACATGTTGCTCATGTCTTCATTTCCTTTATCTAGTTTTAAAGATATTCTTTGCCTGAACTGAATTCAGATACTATTCACCGTAAACTGATGGAAATGTTCCTTACAAAATAATTTTTTTTGTTGTTTACCCCATTCTCCCATTGCACTTGATCACATCAGAGCCGTGTAGAAGAAGGTCTGAGCACATTTTATGCTGATTTTGGTACTAGTGATTCAGCAATTTTCACTGAAAAAAAAAAGCATCCAGAATTCTCTCTGCCTATGTTCTAAGTAAAGGTCCAATTAAATCCACACCTGGCACTAACTAATTCCAGTTAAAAATGGCCTACCACAAAAGCAGCTGCACTCAGATGAATTTACATGGGAAGGAAGGGAAGAAAAATCAAGCAAGCAAAAGATGGGAAGGAGAGTGGATAGGAAGACAGAAAGTTAGGAAGGAAATAGGGTGGAATGGAAGGGGGAGCAAGGTGGTGGATGCAGTTGCTTTGTAGGGGATTCCAACTCATGGGAACCCGTTTAGTGCAGAGTAGGACTGTTCTAGAGGGCTTTGAAGGAGGTGACTTTTCAAGAGTAGCTCAATAGGCCTGTCTTTCAACAGCCCTCTGAGTGGGTACGACTGCCTTCCTTTTAGCTAGTAGTTGAGTGCTAACCATTTATGCCACCCCCAGAAGGGAGGGAGAGTGGAAAGAAAAAAAGGAAAGGAAATAGGGGAGGGTGGTGAGAAGAGAAAGGTAGAGAACTCGTATGTATTAAGTACCTACTCATTTTCATTAAGATACCCACAAAATGGATTGACACATTAACAGCAGCAATGGATTCAATGCAACAACAATTGTGAGAATGGCACAGGCCCTTGCAGTGTTCTGTTCTGTAATGCAGATGGCTTCTATAAGTCGGAATGGACTTGAAAGCATCTAATAACAACGTTATTCCTGATAAACATCTTAAAGATGAGCAAACAAATTAGAGAAGTTGCATATACTGGCTGAAATCATTCTACTAGTAGGAGGCAGAATTGGCATTTGAACGTTGATCTATGTGACTTTAAAATAATGTGCCTTCCCAGATTTCTTCTGCTGCATATTAGATGACCCCAAAACTTAGTGGTACTAAGCAATCATTTTAATATTGTCTTTCATAGGCTTGGAGGTTGACTGGGCTCTGCTTGAGGTATGCAATGTGATTGCATGTAGAATGATAGGGGCTGGAGTCACCTTGAAGACATGTCACTCACGTATCTGGCCATGGATTCTGGGACTGTTAGCCAGAAGAACCTACATGTTGTGTCTCTTTTGTCTGGGCTTCCTCAAAGCATGATGGTTAAGAAAGGGGTCCCAAGAGAGCCAGCTAGAAGGTAGACCATTGATATGAATGCATATACTTACAGCATCATGTCTACTGTGATTATAGGCACACTTAGCTAAAAGAAGAAGGAACAGACTCTAAATCCCCATGGGAACTGTGCCAATGTCTCTTGCAAGAAGAGTATGTGGGATGGTGAGGGACTGGGCTCCAGTTCAGGCCATCTCAAAAAATATAATCTGCCACATTTCTTTTTAAAATATCTAGTAATGCCTGTAACAATCTGAGGCCCAGGCTTCACAAACTTATACAGTTGGGAGAGCAACTGAGGAGAAAGCAGCTGCATGATCAACTTGAAGAGAAGAATGGAGCAAACTAAGGTCAGCATGATGAACAGCAAAAGAGTTAAACTTGAAAATGGAACTTTGGAATGAATTTCTGATTCTAGTGTGTGTGTTTAAGAGAATCTTTTTCTAGTCATACACTGATAATGTTAAAAACATTGGGATCAATCATAAAAACTAATAGCACAAAACAAAAATGGTAGTATGACTGGCTTCTACAAGAATAAGCAAGTTGTTCACTGGGAAGTTATCAAGGCAACCAATCAAGTTCCTTCAGGACAAACCCCTCTCTAAGGCTGAAACTCAAAGGGAACACATGAGCAGACATGTAGGCTTGCTGGTGCCCATGTTGGTCTACTGGTGAGTGGAAGAGAGGGAAAGGCAGCTATGAAGAAATGGCCTGAGTTCATCCATGTTCCACAGACTCCTATTAACCTGGAGATGAGAGAGAGAAGAGGAAGGGCTGGTTGATCCAAACTGTGGTGAGACCTGGAGACACCTGAGCCTATGGACCAGGACATAGCGACAGAGGGCTAGAGTTGAGACTGAAGCATCCAGCTGATATGAAGTGCACAAGAACACCCAAAGTTGCAGATAGTACCCATTTGACCTAGCCTTGATGGCTTGATAATCAGAACTCAACTAGAGGAAGGAAAAAAAATAAAAAGAACAAAAAGTTTTTGATAAAGGAAATGAGGGTAAATTCCTACAATTTGATGAATTTGACCTATACTCATGGAGGTAGTGACTCTAAATACCAACAGAGAGTAAAGGAGTCTTCTCATCAACTATCAATGCTATCCCCTCTGTACACAGGGTAGATAGGCATGGGCAACTTTGACATTGGCTACCTAAAATGAGGGGCGATAAAGGCACATAGTGACTGGCTTACGAGATTTCAGGGGGGAGTTTAGTTTGAGTGTGGGGGGGAAGAAAGAGTCCCCACTGAATATTTTTCATCTTTTCTAGCAGGGTCTGGTTAAAAGAGATGGGGATAAGTTTCTTATGATTTGATAGTAAGTAATTGTTATCATGACTAATTATGACTCTAACAATTGTAAAGGCAGAAGTTTTGTAACAAAAATGGGGCAGTAGTTAATCTTACAGTCTAGAAACAAAGGACTCCAGGACCATCAAGGGAGAAGAGCACAAGCAGAATGAGAAACCTTATCCAGAGAAGCAGAGACACCAGATGGAGGCAGAGATGGGGACAGGAAGAGAGGGAGCCGCTGAGGACTCTAGATTAATGGGAAGAGAGGGACTGAGAGATGGTGGCCAGGAAGAAGACTTGCAGAATGTGCTCTTTGGTG
Source organism: Chrysochloris asiatica (assembly GCF_000296735.1). Classification (NCBI taxonomy): domain Eukaryota; kingdom Metazoa; phylum Chordata; class Mammalia; order Afrosoricida; family Chrysochloridae; genus Chrysochloris; species Chrysochloris asiatica. Next base: position 4,277,761 of record NW_006408727.1, on the reverse strand, counting down.
GTGTAAATTATTACATATGCCTGAGTGTTTTAAAAAAAACATAAGATCTAAAGTGAATAGAGAGAAATACTGATGATGGTGCATGGAGGGGATTATAATCATTGTAATGAAATAAGGTGTATGATTTGTTGAGTATAAAACTGATGATCTGCCCTGTAAACTTTCACTCAATCCACAATAAAAACCTTAAGGAAAAAAAAAAAAAAAAAAAAGCTAACTTAGCACTGAAAGTATAATATGGCATGTTATTTGTTGCTATTAAGTGCCGCTGTGCCAGTTCCAGCTAATAGTGACACTACAGTTTCAGAAGCTGTAAGTCCTTGTGGGATCAGAAAGCCTCTATTTTCTCCTGCACAGTGGCTAGTGGGATTGAACCATTGGCTTTGTGTTTTGCACTCCAGTGTTTATCTACAGAGCCACCACACTTCATATTATGGCACAGTAATAAATAAGCAGTCATAGTCGCAGTAATTCTGACTCATGGTGACCCTCTGGCTCCGTAACATGTTCAATGTTATGGTCATTTTTCAGAAGTAGATCACCAGACTTTTCCTCTGAGAGGTTTGTGAGCAGACATGCACTGCCAACTTTTCAGGTGAAAAAGATTTCCTCTAATTTACCTTTTTGGTTTGCTTATTACCTGAATAAAGGATCTCTGGTAGCAAAGTGGTTATGAGTCAGGATGATAATCTCAAAGTCAGCAGTTTGAAACTACTAGATGTTCCACAGGAGAAAGATGAGGCTTTCTACTCCCGTAAAGATTTATAGCCTCAGAAACCTTATACAGTAATGTCTCTAAGTTGGAACTGATTCCATGGCACAACACCACCACCACTACCACCATTACCTGAATAACTGGGCAGTTCCTACATGAATTTTAGACCAACCTGTTTGGGAAATACATATATAGAAATGGTTATAGCAAATGAATCACTTTGATAGGAGGTCCTAAAGAGGCTTGTGGCACAGTGTTTAAGCACTCATCTGTTATCTGAAAGGTAGACAACTCAACCCACCAGCAGATACACAGGAAAAAGATATGACAATTTGCTCCCACAAAGATTTACAACCTTGGAAAACCCTATGGGGCAGTTCTCTTCTGTCCTACTGCTGTTATTGTTGATAAGTTCAATCGAGTTGGTTCCAACTCATAGCAACCCTGTATATAAGGTCACTATAGGCTCAAATTGACTTTATGGCAATTGATCTTGCTTTTAGTTTGCAAAGATCACTTCTTATGAAATGCATAGTGAGCCTGTATAAGATTTCTGAAGAACAGCTGGTGAGTTTAAACCACTGACTTGGCAATTCAAAGTGACTTTGTGGTAGAGTGTTTACCCTACAGTGCCACCACGCTTACCATCAATGTATCAGACTTCTGGCTAATGTCTTCATGGTCTATAAACTCTTTAAAAGTGTTCTAATAGGGAGCCAATGTAGACCTAGAACATGAATTCCAACTAACTAATCTGAAACAACCTAAGACCTCCATTGTAACATTCAGTTGGGACTTTAGCTCTTAAAATAATCACATTTGTGCTTCTTTTGGAAAATTATCAAACTATTACTGAGAATCAAAACAGCCTTAGAAAGAAAGTAAGATATTAGTGACACAAAGAAAGAACTCTATGGAGTAAACACAATAACCGTATTACTCAAACTCAGGAAGAACATTCTGCTCTTCCAGAGCTCTGTAGTGAAAAAGAAGCAACAAATTACACCTCACAGTTCACAAGGCTGAAAGTGTATGATTGTGCTCACTCTCTGTTGCTGGTATGTTGGCCTGGAATACACATACGTAACGTTCATATTTAATGTATCTCTTTCAGAGATTAGCTACATTGAATAGGCTGCATTATTTACTGCTAAAGGATCCCTGGAAACAGGGTGTCAATTGTTGGACTGTGAAACACAAGATTCCTCTTACTTTACAGAAGAAATATAAGACTTAAAGATTTGCAATCTCAGAAACCCTATGGAGAATTTCTGCTCTGTATTATAGGGTCTCTATGAGTTAGAATCAATTCAATAGAAGTGGGTTTTTTGTTTTTTAATCAGTGCTAAAGTGTCCTGGTGGCACAATGGTTAAGTACTCAGCTGCTAACCAAGAGATGGGCAGTAAGAACCCACCAGTGCTTCTGCAGAACAGACCTAGTGATCAGCTCATGTAGAGGTTATAGCATAGATTACATATGGGATAGTTGTGTTCTATCATATAGGGTCACTCTGAGTAAGAATCAACCTGACAGCACATGACAACAACAACAACACATTGCTAATTGAGGTTAATCCACCAGGTCATCATAACCACAAGCAACAACCATGTTCATCCAGAATATAACATTTGGGTTTTTACCTCTCTTTTCCAAATAAAAGTCTTCATTGTGCAATCCTATCAGGTCCAAATACATATATGAAGAGAATTTAAACTTCTCTATTACAGCTTTACAAAACGGATCTAAAAAATAGAAGGATCACACCTCAAAATGAAGAGAACAGTTGTAAACACCCATTAATAACTGGAAGATGGAAAGTATGATTTATGAGTCTAGGAAAATTGGAAGTTGTTAAAAATGAAATGGCATGCATAAACATTGATGTGCTAGGCATTGTTCTCATTGTTAAGAACCATCAAGTCAGTTCCAACACACAGTAACACTGTATAGGGTTTCCTAGCTGGTGAGTTTGAACTACCGACCCTGTGGTTCAAACTGATCATGCAGTTCAGAGCTTATTCTACAGAGCCACACCAGGACCCCATCATAGGTATTAGTGAGCTGAAATGGACTGCTATTGGCCATTTTGAGTCTGACAATCACATGGTTTCTGATTACAGAAATGATAAATTAAAGAGGAATGGTGTTCCATTCATCATGAAAATAACATTTTAATATCTATCTTGAAAGTGCCACATTGTCTGTGATAGGATAATACCCATAAGCCTACAAAGAAGACTAGTTAATACCACTATTATTCAAATTTATCACCAACCACTAAAACCAGTGATGATGAAATGGAAGTATTCTACCAATTTCTTCAGTTGGAAGTTGATCAAACATGCAATCAAGATGTATTGACAATTGCTGATGACCGGAATGAAAAGGTTGGAAACAGAGAGGAAGAATCAGTAGTTGGAAAATATGGCCTTGGTGATAGAAATGATGCTGGAGATTGTATGATAGAATGTTGCAAGACCAATGACTTTTTCATTATTAATAACTTTTTAAAACAGCATAAGGATTATTACACACAGATGGAATACACATTAGTAGTCACATTGACTATATCTGTGGAAAGAGATGGTGGAAAAGCTCAATATCATCAGACAAACAAAATCAGGGGCAGACTGTGGAACAGACCACCAATTGTTCATATGCAAGTTCAGGGTGAGGCTGAAGGAAATTAAAACAAGTCCACAGAACCAAAATATGACCTTGAACATATCCCACCTGAACTTACAGAGCTTCTCAATAACAGATTTGATGCATTAGACACTAATGACGGAAAAAACACAAGAGTTATGGGATGACATCAAGAACATCATACAGAAAGAAAACAAAATATCACTAAGAAGGCAACAAAAATAGAAAAGGCCAAACGGATGTCAGAAGAGACTATGAAACTTACTCTCCAGTGTAAAGATGCTAAAGCAAATGGATGAAATGAGGACATAAAAGGTCAGCTCGAGAATACAAAGTCAAGTATTATAAAGGAATGTGCAAAGGTCTGGAGTTAGAAAACCAACTTGAAAGAACACGCTCAACATTTCCCAAGCTGAAATAATTGAGGAAGAGTTTCAAGCCTCAACTTACAATACTGATGGCAAAATATTGAATGATACAGAAAGCATCAAAAGAAGATGGAAGGAATACACAGAGTCACTGTACCAAAAAGAAATGGTTGATGTTAAACCATTTTAAAGGGAGCTTATTATCAATGGTACTGAAGGAAGAAGTCAAAGGTAGCTTGAAGGCATTAGCAAGGACCAAGAATTCAGGAATTGATGGAACACAAATGGAAATCCTTCAACAAACTGAGGCAGCACTGGAGGCACTCACTTATCTTTGCCAAAAAATTTGAAAGACAGCTTCCTGGCCAACTGACTGGAAGATATCTGTTATTTGTGCCCATTCCAAAGAGAGGTGACTCAATGGAATGCAGAAATCATTGGACAATATCATTATCTCATGAAAGTAAATTTTACTCAATATATAATTTTTAAAAAATGGCTGCAACATTGCATTGATAGGAACTGCCAGAGGTTCAAGCCAGAGTCAGATGAGGACGTGGAACAAGGGATATCATTGTTGATGTCAGATGGATGTTGGCTGAAAGCAGAGAATAACAGAAATATGTTTACCTGTGCTTTATTGACTAACCAAAGGCTTTCAATTGCGTGGATCATGACAAGCTATGGACAACATTGAGAAGTATGAGTATTCTGGAACACTTAATTATGCTCATGAGCAACTTGTACACAGACTAAGAAGTTGTTCTAATGGAACAAGGGAACACATAATGGTTTCAAGTTAGGAAAGGTATGTGCCGGTGTTGTATTTTACCATAATTATTCAATCTATAAGGATCCATAGTAGCATAGTGGATTATGAGCTAGGCTGCAAACCAAAAGTTCAGCAGTTCAAAGCTACCAGCTCTTTCACAGGAGAAAGATGAGGCTTTCTGCTCCCATAAAGATTTACAACCCGGAAACCTATGGAGGATCACTGTGAGTCATAACCAACTAGGTATCACACAGCCACCACTACCATTCAATCTCTCTGCTAAGCAAATAATCTGAGAAACTGGATTATCTGAAGATGAACAGGGCATTGTAGGTTGTAGAATCACAGACAACCTACAATATGCAGATGATACAACCTTGCTTGCTCAAAGTGAACAGGACTTACAATATTTACTGATGAAGATCAAAGAGCACAGCCTTCAGTATGGATTACATCTCAATGTAGAGAAAACAAAAATTCTCACCACTGGACCAATAAACAACATTCTTATCAACGAAGAAAAGATTGAAGTTGTCAAGGACTTCATTCTTCTTAGATCAACCATCAACATTCATGAGAGCAGCAGTCAAGAAATCAAACGACATATTGCATTAGGCTAATCTGCTGCACAAGACCTTTCTAAAGTGTTGATGAACAAAGATGTCAGTTTGAGGACTAAGATGCACCTGACCCAAGCCATGGTATTTTCAATAACTTTATATGCATGCAAAAGTTGAACAGTGAATAAGGAAGACGGTAGAAGAAGTAATGCTTTTGAGTTATGGTGTTGGAGGAGAATATTGAAAGTGCCATGGGCTGCCAAAAGAACCAACAGATCTGTGTTGGAAGAAGTGCAACCAGAGTGCTCCTTGGAGGCCATGATGGCCAAACTTTGTCTCTCATACTTCGGACATATTGTCAGGAGGGACCAGTCACTGGAGAAGTATATCATGTTTGATAATGGGAAGGGTCAAAGAAAAAGAGGAAGACCCCCAGCAATATGCATTGAGAAAATGACAGCATCAATGGACTCAAGCATGGCAACAATTATGAGGTTGGTCCAGGACCAGGCAGTGTTTCCTTCTGTTGTACATAGGGTCGCTATGAGTCGGTACCGACTCAATGACACCTAACAAAAACAATCCCCAAACTTACATATCTCAATCTTTATTTTCTCCCTATTGGTCTGTTCTCCTTTATTTTTTTATAATAATATTTATGGGAGTAAATTAGTTGCATCTAGTCTTACATTACAGAATTGGTTTATACCTTACACGGCCAATGTAGCACAATGAAGATGTATTATCCTATATATTTCTCTGTTTTCTTCAATTTTGTGTCTTGCAATGAAGAATCTTCATAATTTCATGATTTCTAATACCCTGAGTAGCCAGTTCAACTTGTTGTTAAGTGCTTTAAGTAGGTACTGACTCATAGCTACACTGTATAGAGTTTCCAAGTCTTTAAATCTTTCCAAGACTAAAGCTTTGTCTTTCTCCTATGGAGGAGTGGTTTAACTGAAGACCTTGTGTTTCACAAGTTAATGCTTATCTTATGGTGCCACTGTGCTGCCTAGCCCAACTAGGTGGTGGTTGTTGTTGTTAAGTGCTGTTTAGTGGGTTCCGACTCAAAGCAACCCTGCATAGAGTTTCCAAGGAGTGGCTGGTTAGTTTGATCTGTCAACCTTGTAGTTCAAATATGACCTTTTGGTCCACGGAGGTAGCAGGTGTGAAGTTGAGTCGTTCTGACTCATCACAACCCTAAATAGGGTTTCTTAGGCTATACATTTTAATAGGATTAGAAAGCCTCATCTTCTTCCCATAGGTGGCTGGTGAATTCAAACTGCTACCTTGTGGTTAGCAGCCTAACATGCAATGCATACATTTTCTATGCTCCACTAAATCCAACTTCTTGTTGTTGTTAAGTACCATAGAGTTGGTTCCGACTCATAGTGACCCTGCACAGGGTTTCTGAGGCTATAAATCTTTACGGGAGCAGAAAGCCTCATCTTTCTACTGCGAAACAGCTGGTAGTTTTGAACTGCTGACCTTGGGGTTAGCAGCCCAATTCGTTACCATTACGCTACCAGAGTTCCTTAAATCCAACTTAGTGGCTACCAAATGATTCTTCTGTAATGAGAAATTTAATTGCAGCTAATAATGATTTCAAAAAGTCTCAGGAGATTTTGAGATCCCCAACTGATTGTAATTTTAACCTTCAACCCAATTATAGCTTGCCTATTACAGTCTTAAATATCTATACTGCTATTTGAAAACATTTAAACACTTTAGCAAATTTTCAACATTAGAAGAGGATTGCTTTGAATAAATAGAGTGACTATTTATTATTCAGTTCCAGACAAATGCTAAATGGGACAGGCTACAAGGACAATAGGGTAGTTGCAATAAGGACAAAGTCAACCTATCCATTATACATTTATTGAAGAAAAAAAATTGAAACTTCCAATTTGCTAGGAATCTGAAGATCACATAGAAAAATATGCTGTTTTATTCCAAAAGGGATTTAAAAATCCTTCTGTATTTTATCTCAATAGTAGCAATATAGCTCTTTAAAACTATTAGCAGTAACGGATTTGATTAAATACAGATTGACTATGGTACAAAGGATATTGCCCATTGCAGATGTGCAAAAATGAATGATTTATTGAATTTTGAAAGATGATTAATGCAATTCATAAAGAAACACTGTGGGGAAACATGTTTAAGAGCAAAAGAAATTAAATATTGAAAGCTGCTAAAGGAGGGATTCGTTTTCTTAATTAACAAAAAACAAACAGGATTCACCATATAAAATTCTCATTCTACTTTAATGAATTACTAGGGGATACTAAAATAACTTTCTGTTGGCAGATCAAGTCCCCATTGACCACGATCTATTTCAGTCTCGAAATGTATTCTTGGCCTGTGGATAATAGGTAACCTCCTTCGTGCCATTTTTAGATTAGGCCATTGGCAAACATTAAGCAGAAAGCATGTTAACATTTTTCAGGATCAGCTCCGGCTTTAGCAAATAGGGTTCTTGCTTGCAGAAGCAGTGATAGTGAGCTATGCACAAGGGGGAGCATCTGTTGGAGTTCTGCATTCTGTATAAGCCTCAACTGCTTCAAATGAAAAAGAAAAGAAAAGAAAGAAACTAACAAAACAATCCTACTGAGAGCATTAAAATGCCCACAGAGAATGAGCAGCCTGGCAGCCTCAGGCATACATAGCACAGATCTGAAAACCTGAGGAGCATAGCTCAAACTTCCTCTTAAACAAATAAAGAAACTAACAAATTAAAATGTCAATCACTATAATCACTAGGACAATCTCTTAGTAATTACCTATTTTGTGTTAAAAAGAGGCAGCTGATAAAGGCAATATAATCAGATCTAGGCCTCTTCTTCACAACAAAAGACTTTCTTCAGTTTTCTGAATATTGAAAGTTGACCTGCAAAGGTCAACTGATGTTCTCCACTTTTTACCACACCCCTACAGATTTTCAAAGAAGCTTTAGTAGTGGTTAGGAGTTGGGCTGCTGATCTCAAGGTCAGCAGTTCGAAACTACCAGTGATTCCACAGGAGAAAGATGAGGCTTTCTGCTCCAGTCAAGAATTACAACCATGGTCACTATGAGTCAGGACCAAGTCCATGGCCTATAACCACCACCACATGATTTGAAAGGTCTACTCCAGGAAAATAGCTTATCAAGGTACTATATATGGTTGCTCACTCTCTCTCACTTTCCAGAGAAGTACCTTTTACACCCAAGACCAACTAGTTGCCACTAAAGGTAAGTCTGACTCATGGCAAATCCCCATGTGTATCAGAGTAGATTTGTGCTCCAGTGAATTTTCAGTGACTAATCTTTCAGAAGTAGATAGCCAGGTCTTATCACGAGGCACCTGAACATATTAATCCTTTGCATTCAGGAACTATTTATTGTTATCATTGTGTGCTGTTGAGTCAGTTCATAGCGACCCTACATAGGGTTTCCCAGAATGGCGGGTGGGATTGAGCTGCTGATCTTTTCATTAGCAGTCCAGTGCTTATCCTGCTTATCTCAGAAACTCTCTACAGGGTTGCTGTGAGATGGAACTGACTCTATGGTACTTAGCAACGACAGAGAACATTTACATGTGTTCTAGGTACAGCAGAGTTGAGCATAATTCTCACCTTCCATTTAGCAGCCCATCTACATGAGAAAACAATGAAAGTAAGAGTCTAAGGTACAGCCAATGAAAGTATACAAAAACAGTAGTTCCTCATTATGGGAACAACCCAAAGCACCAATATGACGTTAGGTCAAGAGAAGAGTTACACGGATTTCCTTTAGTTATCCAAGTACTCGGCGTTCCTCAAAAAGCAAAATTGCAATACTAGAATGAGAGTTTTCTCTATGCTATTTCTATCACCTAGGACTTCTCATTTCTCTCATTGTCATTATTTTCAGTGATAATATTGGATATAAGTCACTCCAAGTAATTAATTCAATAAAAAATTTTGGAAAGGCACCGATTGGGTGTCAGACCTTGTGTTTTAGGCATTGGTCTCAAAGTGTGCATTCTCCAAATTGTTTTCTTTTTTCTTGATAAGTAATGTAATCCCAGAAGGTCACACGTGTTTGCAGTTTTTTAAATCAAAGATGATAATGTGCTAAATTTATATATGAATAGTTGTTTTTGTGCATGTTAGATAGAGGGTTGCCCCTACCACTTTCCAAGTTCCCTTTGAAAACTATAATCGTCAACACCCAAAAACCTGGCTATAGAAAAAGTGCATATATTGCAAAATCGTTGTTGTTAGGTGTCACCATGGTGGTTATGATGTATAGTGACACCAGGTTCAACACTGTGCAGTCCTGCACCACCCTCGTAATTGTTCCTATGTTTGTGCTCTTCGTTGCAGCCACTGTGTCAATCCATTTCTGCTCATCATCTACTTTACTTAGCATGATGTCTCCTCCAAGGACCCTTTCCTATGCCCCAATGAGATGGATCAGCCGGGTGGCATGATTGATGGACTCAAGTGTGGCAGCGGTAGTGAGGTTGGCCCAGGATCGGACATTGTTTCGTTCTGCTGTGCATGGGGTCGCTATGAG
>NW_006408727.1:4218481-4268059 GCF_000296735.1 Chrysochloris asiatica | reverse complement strand
CTGGGTAAGGTGGAGGAGGGTCAGAGAAAAAGAGGAAGACCCCCAACGAGATGGATCAGCCAGTTGGCATCATTGATGGACTCAAGGGTGGCAGCGGTAGTGAGGTTGGCCCAGGATCGGACATTGTTTCGTTCTGCTGTGCATGGGGTCGCTATGAGTCGGTTCCGACTTGATGGCACCTGGCAACAACAACAACAACAACAACATGCCCAAAGTAATTGAGATGAAGTTTTGCCATCTTTATTTCTAAGGAGAATTCTGGCTGTACTTTTTCCAAGATAAATTTATTTGATCTTCTCACAGTCCATTGTATATTCAATATCCCTTATCAAACTATAATTCAAATGCATTGATTCTTCCCCAGTGTTCCTTATTCATTGTTCAGTTTTCACATGCATATGAGACAAAGGAAAACACTATGGGCTTAGGTCAAGCACATCTTAGACCTCAAAGAGACATATTTGCTCTTTATTATTTTAAAGAGGTCTTTTACAGCAGATTTGCCCATAGCAATATGTTGTTTGATTTCTTGACTGCTGCTTCTAAGGGTAAAATGGTAGGGTTCTTTTATCCACATACCTTCTCTCTTTGCCTAATATTTTATGTTATAATTTTTTACTTTCAAAGGAACTTTTGATACTTACATTAAACTACTTGGTGGTGGTGGTGTTTATGTGCTGTGGAGTTTGGTTGCAACTCATAGCGACATTGTATAGGGTTTCTGAGGCTGTAAATCTTTATTGGAGCAGAAAGCCTCATCTTTCTCCCATGAAACAACTGGTAGTTTCGAAGTGCTGTCCCTGAGGTTAGCATCCTGATTCATAATCACTACACTACCAGAGCTCCTTTTAAACTAACTAGGCTTATAAAATCTTTTTGGAAGACAAAAATAGAAAATTCTTTGAATGAAACTATTTCCCATCCTGATCTCCCATCCCCTCCCTTGCCTCTGGATTCCCTATCTTAATCCCAAGGAGTGGATTCAGACTCATAGCAAGCCCATGCATATCAGAGTAGAGCTGTGCTTACGGAGTTTTTGGTGGCTGATTTTTCTGAAGTAGATTTCCAGGCCTGTCTTTCTAGGCAACTCTGAGTTGACCCAAACCTAAATCTTTCAGTTAAGCAAAGTGCGTTAACTCTTTGCACCACCTAAGACTTCCTGACTCCTCAAAGGACATCAATTTTTCTGGTTATGGAAGCTACCACCATTTTTATATACCAATCAAAAAGTAAGGAAAAAGTTTCTTTCAGCCAACACATCCCTGAAAAAAAGAAAGACTCAGAAAGAGAAGAAAATTGACTTGACTACAATGTTTGGGAGTCATGAGACTGGAGAGAATAAAGACATTCTCATAATTACTCATCCATATGAAAATATTAAGAGTTGTAAGGATTGAAGTCAAAGTATGAGAGAAATGCTGAGGGAGAAAAGTTGAATGCTGCCATATAACTATGTAAGTTTCTACAGGATCCCTAATAAAAGCACCATAGAAAAGTTTGGAAAACATGTGATGAGGGAAAGAAGTTGGTAGGGTAGAATCTTGTGGAATTACAAATACCACAATATTTTAAGAAAAGCACTTCATTCTTTAATTGGAGTGGTAAGTACCTTCTTCTTAAAATTGTTGGAAAGTTGACCAAAATATACAAGATATTTATTCCAAACATTACATCCTATAATTCATTTAAATGAAGTTACATAAATCATATCCAATCTGATGTTTCTTGAAACTTCTACATCATCTGAGGTTGAATGGAAAGCTGGAGACAGTGATGTATATTATATTGTGCGAAAATTAGCCCCTCAAAATAGCAAAAGAAAAATCTGGCAGCTTAGCCAAATAAACCAGAAGGAATGAATAATCTTAGTAGTTTAAAAAACTTGTTGAAAATGTAGTTAAACATTGAGGGAATTTATTTCAGTTGGCTATGCATTTTTTAAGCTAAATTTTCTTTTCACTTTAAAAAGAAATCCCGGCAAATTCACATGGTGGGTATAAAGGGCAAAAACTATAAAATTAAAAAAAAAAAAAAATCAAAACACCATTAAAAATATGCAGTGACATCCTGGTGTGGTGCCGTAAGACAGGTGCCGAACCACAAGGTAGGTTTGAACTGCAGAGTAGGCAGTTCAGACCCACCAGTCACTCCTCAGAAACCCTATTCAGGGTTGCTATGTGTCAGAACTAACTTGATAGCAATTAACAACAACAACAAACATATCCCCTGTGCAAAATGTATGGTTCATTCCTATATGCTATCCCTGGCAAATGTGGATATATCTCAATTGTATGAGGAATGAAATTAGTCAGTAGATTAACATTTAGCACCTAGCGTAGTGGTTACGAATCGGGCTGTGAACCGCAAGGTCAGCAGTTCGAAACTACCAGCTGTTCCGCAGGAGAAAGATGAGGCTTTGTGCACCCGTAAAGATTTACAGCCTTGGAAACCCTGTACAGGGTTTGTATGAGTCGGAACCAACTCCACGGCACATAACAACAACAACATTAGGGGCTTCAAAAGTTTGTGGAAATTTTTCATTATCTCTAAATTCCATTTTTCCATTAACTTTTTTGAAGTCCCCTCATATGTCCTTGGCAAATGTGTCAAAATGGATAATAAAAACTTTAATAGTAAGGTAATAGTTTGCTAGTTATATGTCAATTCTAGAATGGTCTGTCAGCTAGTCCATAAATCTCATAAATGAGGTAGTGATAGTTACTTTCATGAGCTAACTTATTTCCTTGCAACGTTCCCTCATCCAATGACTGCCATTAAAATAGTTCATTGTCAGGATGTTGTTGGCACCTTCCAAAACTCAGCAAGCTTCTCTAAAAAGTTCCTGCTACCTACAGAATTGACTATTTATATCATTAAGCTCTGTCTCTAAATGTATCATACATTCATTTAGGCAAAAAAATCTCTCTCTTAAATTTCTTTAAAGTTTTCCCCACAATCTTTGAAACAGAATTATTTTGAACATACATAGTAAGTAACTATTGTCAATTGAGTATCTTAAGGAGCTCTGGTAGCATAGTGGTTACGAGTTGGGCTGCGAATCTCAAGGTCAGTACTTTGAAACTATCAGCTGTTTGGTGGGAGAAAGAGGAGGCTTTCTGCTCCTGTAAAGATTTATAGCCCTAGAAACCCTATGCAGGGTCACTATGAGTCAGAACTGACTCCACAGTGAATAATCACTACCAATTGAATATATTGATACAGCCACAGGTTATTTTCAACTGAAAGCTTAAAAAAAAATTTTTTTTCAATATTTAAAATGCAAACAAAAGACAAATGTATGGATTAGTCGATCTGTGACTTGTAATGACTATACTAAATCAACTGGCAATTATTAGCCTTGATAAAATTCATACACAAATCATTCAAGGATGGAGATTTGGAGAGTTATTATTAAATTGCTATGACTTTTGGCTTTTAGCTTTCAGCAAGGAAGGTTGAAAGCAAAGAGGACTTAAAATACGGATGAAATCAAAGACCACAACTTTCGATATGATTTGCACTTCATGTAAAGAAAACAAAAAACCCTCACCACTGGACCAATAAATAACATCATGACAAATGGAGAAGAGATTGAAGTTGTTAAAGAGTTCATTTTACTTGTATCCATCATCAACATTCATGGAAACAGCAGTCAAGAGATCAAATGAAACATTACCTAAGGCAAATCTGCTGCCCAACATCTCTTTAAAGTATTCAAGAGCAAAGATGTCAGTTTGAGTACTAAAGTACTCCTGACCTAAGCCATGGAAATTTTAATAGTCTCATATACATGCAAAAGTTTGACAATGAGAAAGGAAGACCATATTAAAATCAATGCATTTGAGTATAGTGTTGGGGAATGTTAAAAGTACCATGAACTGCAAAACGTACTATGAACTGCAAGAATAATAAACAAATCTGTGTTAGAAGATGTACAACCAGAATGCTCCTTAGAAGCCAAAATGGCCAGACTTCCTTTCTCATACATCAGACATATTATCAGGAGGGAACAGTCCCTGGGAAAGGGCATCATGCTTGGCAAAGTAGAGGGTCAGGGAAACATGGATTGGTCAGTGGCAGCAATGATGCACTCAAGTGTGGCAGCAATTCTGAGGATGGCACAGGACTGGGCAGTGTTTCCTTCTGTTGTACACAGGGTCACTATAAATCAGAACCAACTCATTGGCACCTAACAATAACAACAATGACTTTTGGCATCCATGTAAACTAAATTATTAGCTAAAAGCTAGGTCTTGTTTATATATGGAATAGAGTTTCAACGTATCACTTACCCTTTCAACAATGTGAACATTAAAAAAAACCTGCAAACAAAATTGATGGTAGTGTCAGGAGTGAGTACATGGCAGTGGGCATCACAGAGGGTCAATAGTAATGATGGTGATTTATAACTGAGGGGTATCCGTCTGTGGCTGTTGAGAACATAGTGTGGAGCTGGTCTACCTGGCTCTGTTACTTATCAATTTCATGACTTTCTTAAATCATTTATTCCTCATTGTGCCCCAATTTCCTCATCTGTAAAACAGGAAGAGGATACAGTAGGGGGTGCTACAAAGAATATGAGAGTTAATGTATGTGAAATGTTTAACATAGCGTCTGGAATGTGAAAAGTAAGCAATAAGGAATGTGATGCTCTTATTGCTGTTGGAACAGTATACAGTTTTGCTATATAGCTTAGCATGAAATAAGTGTAATTATTTAAATACCATCTCACTCAGTAACCCCAGGAAGAACCACTCACCCTCTAATCAGCTTTTGCTATAGCATGAATGCTAAAGTAAGTGCAAGGTAAAGAGTATAAGACAAACCTACGTTAGCTGTGGAGAGTAGATGAGTTTGTATTTTTGTTAATATATTTAATTAAACTGAACTAATTAAATTTAAAGGAATCTTGATATTATCTCGACTAATAGAGCTGCTAACAAATAGAGCTGCTAACCTCAAGGGCAGCAGTTCGAAACTACCAGCAGTTCCATGGGAGAAAGATAAGGCTTTCTGCTCCTGTAAAAATTTACAGCCCCGGGAAATCTGTGCATGGTCACTATGAGTCAGAACCGACTCCACAGCATACAACCACCACCACCACCACCACCACCACCACCACCACCAAGGTTAATAGTCTATCTCCCTCACTAACCTGAATTCCTTCTTTTTGCCTTTTTTGATGCCTTGTATATTGACTGGTTCATATTAGCTGCTTGATAAGTACTTGTTGACTGACTAACTGTTATTTGCTTTCATGCCTCATCAATATGAATCAGAACATGATAAAATAACCAAACTAACAGATAAAAAACATGGCTAGAGATGAAACATAATTCTTATGTTCTTGACGCTGAAATCATACAGTTTAACGATTGAGCAATTAAACACTCACTCATTGCCTAAAGAGCATTACTAACTACAGAACATTCTGTACTGAGAAAGGTAAGAGTTTGGGGAGGTACTTATTTATATAAGATTTGAAGAGTGTCATTAAACTACTGTCACAAACACATCTAAATGTCAAGTGAACTGACAGTAGCACTTTATGTCCTTTTTCAAACTGCCGGGGGGTGGGGGGGAAGAAGTATTTTAAACTAAGGAATAAAAGAAATAAGGACGAATGGAAAAATAAGTTTTTTGAATGTTAGCTTAAACTATTTAAAGAACAACACTTCTAAGAGGAGTTTTCAAAATGATTGAAGTGAAAATCTGAAACTGACCTAGTTTTGTACACCCTGTAGAAATGGAATGAAGCTTGATGTTACCAAGACCTGGGAATTCATTGTATTTTACACTGAAGTCACTGATACCTGTGTAAGTGATGGGACTAAAATCATCAAGAGACAACAAACTACCCTTTCCTGAAAATGCAGAGTTGCATACGCAGATTTACAGAGGGTTTCTGTTGTGTTTTGTTATTTTCAAAGGGACTCAACTGCACACTTGTTAAATCTGACCTCTGACAAGTGTCAGTTGTCCTATGTTTTCACAGTATCATTCACTACTTCACAACTGTCCAAGGCTCATGTACACTTCTGGTAAGAAAGAATTTTACATAAAAGAAAACATATTTTTTGAAAAAATGATGATAAATATATTGCTTTTTACAGACACAGGATTTTCTATGTCTGATTCCTAGGGTAGGTTCATCATAACCAATCCATAAACCACCTCAACTATTGAGCACAGTGCTACATGTTATTGTTTTTGTAAAGTGCTGCCGAGTTAGTTGCAGCCCATAGTGACCCTGAGCTTGAACCATCGACCTTGTGGTTCAAACAACTTTGCAGTCCAGCACATTAACCCACAGTGTCACACCAGGATTCCTTTGCTGCATTTTATTCAGGAGCTAACTATAAACCACCTAGGTAGGTAAATATAGCAATCATGTTTGAACCAATTCTAGCAAAATGTTAGCAGTGATTTTTTATATACAACAAACTATGTGATATATACTTTTACTTGTTGAATAAGTTTAAAGACACAATTATGCTTAATCACTGTTTACCGGCTATCATGTTGTTAGTTGTCAAATCGATTCTGACTCAAGGCAACCACATTGAGTGCAGAAGTGAACTGCTCCACAGTGTTTGCAAAGCTGTGACTAGATCACTTTCAGAAGATGATCACTAAGCCTGTTTTCTTAGGTGAGTCTGGATAGGTTTGAACTACTTTTGGCTAGTAGGTCAGTGCTTAACTATTTGCACCATCCAGGGACAATCCATTGGCTATCATAGTAACCACTATTTTACTATAAATTTTGTTGTTATTGAGTGCTATCAAGTCAGTTCAAATTCCCAGTGATGCTGTATAGGGTTTCTGAGGAGCTCCTGGTGAGTAAGAAATGCAGACCTTGTGGTTAGCAGTCTTGTGTTTACCCTACAGTGCCACACCAGGACTCCCTAACAATGGTATTTTCAATGACCTCATATTGCATGTGAATGTTGAACAATGAACAAAGAAGACAGTAGAAGAATCAACGCATTTGAATTCTGGTGTTGGAGAAGGATATTTAAAGTACCATGGACTGCCAGAAGAACACACAAATCTGTGTTCCACCCAGAATGCCCCTTAGAAGGCAGGATGACAAGATTTAAGTCTCTCATACTTCTGACATGTTAGCAGGAGTGACCATTCCCTGGAGAAGGGTATCATGCTTTGGTAAAGACGGGGGTCATTGAAAAAGAGGAAGACCCCTAATGAGATGGATCAAAACAGTGGCATCGGCAATGGACTCAAGTGTAACAAAAATTGTGAGGATTGCACAGGACCGGGTAGTGTTTCATTCTGTTGTACATAGTGTTGCTAGGAATCAGAACCAACTTGATGGCAGCTAACAATACCAAGCACTATATTGAGTACTTTACATTCATGATGTCATTTAATCCCCATTAGAAGTCTTTCTAGTGTGTTCTTTTATTGCCTTTACTTCATAGATATGGACTGTAAAGATCAAGTAACGTCAGAATGGACTTCTTGTGGGAGATATAAGATTTGAGTTTAACACTGAAGAAAGACTAGTAGAAACTTCTGACAAGATGACAAACTAGACAGATGCACTAATCAGACCCTCTACAAAAAAATACACAAGTGATCAAAAGAAACAGATAATCCAGGAACCTTGAGCTTCGGTAGAAAGGATACAGAATGAATAGTGACTAGGAGAAGAAGCTAAACAAAAGCTGCACGAGAGGCGACAGACAGGTGAACTTGGATGGGCTGAAGTAACTCAGCCATTTTGAGCTTTTGCAAGTACCATTTGATTGAGACAGTGGTCTGACAACACAAATGCACACTTGCATCTGGCAAATAGAAAGATATGATTCTTCCTTGTTCCCTACACCCTCCACTGCACAGCCCTGACTCTGCCTGAGGCCAGAGTTGTGCCCTTGTGCCATCCCCTCATCTGGAGTATCTGAACTCTACATCATCAGGCCAGCAAAATGTCCAATGCTGAGCAAGCAACCTGTCTTCAGTTTGCCCTAGGTAAGCAGGAACTCCTTCCATAAGCAGCCACCTTGTCACCAATTACCCTCTAGACCCAAAAAATATTCTTCTGGAAACTAGGACCATGATCTCAGCTATGTTATGACCCAGCACAAACTATTTCTAGTTCAGGTTCCCTGACCCCAGACAAGAGGACACTCCGCCCACTCACACCTACAGTCATCCCCATCCTGTGAGCTCCTTCAATGGCACATGGCACCAAGTCACACCAGATGCCCTGGTCCACACAGTATTCTCCTTCTTTAGTTGTGCCCCTGCCCCAGCTTACTCCTCTTTTTTTTCCTCCATTGTTTATTTTTATCTTTTCTTTCATTGTTTTCCTTTTTCTTTCTTTTCTTCTATTCCTCTTTTATTTTTACCCTTCCCTTCTTCTTCTTTTAAATTTATTTTCTACTATTCTCTTGTTCTTTTCTTCTTTCCCCACAATAGTTTATTGTGGTTTTTTGTTTTGTTTTGTTTTTATCTTTCGTTTGCATCACCACCTTCTCTGGGAGAGAAAGATAATATGTTTTGCTCCCTCAAAGATTTACAGCCTTTGAACTCCTATGCAGGGTCACTATGAGTCAGAATGGACTCAGCAGCATGTAACAACCACAAGTTCTTTCCCTTGTTTTTATTATCCTGTTTTTCTTTTTCATTATCATACTCTTTTCTTGGTTATTGTTCCAACTCATAGCAACCCTGTATAGGGTTTCCAAGGGCTTTTGGTGGGACTGAAACACTGACCTTGTGATTAGCAGTCCTGTACTTATCCTACAGCACCACACCAGGACCTCTCTTTTCTTGGTGCTGTTTTGTTTAACCCTTTGTTATTCTTGTTATATTTGTGTAGTTAGTCTTTTTGTTATATATTTTTTCTTTTTGTTTGCTTGGCCCATTTAATGGGAGACAACAAAAGTAACCCCTACAGGGACCAACAAAATCAATCCCTCCTATGAGATATCATATCACATGAGCAATAACAGCAAAGTTCAAAAATGCAGAGGACAATAAATGCTGTCGAGGATGTGGGAAGACTGGGACCCTCCTAAATTGCTGGTGGGACTGTAAAATGGTCCAGCCACTCTGGAAAACGGCATGGCACGACCTCAGAAAGCTGGAAACAGAAATACCTATGATCCAGCTATCCTTTTACTTGGTATATATCCACAAGAAATATGAGTCAGAATCAACATTCTCCTGTGCAAACTATCACTCAATTCACAGTAAAAGCATTAAAACCAAAAAATCAATACTTCCTATAGCCCCACCCACTGGGTGAGGGCAACTACGAACTCCTGTACCACCGGATCAAGGATAGACATCTGCCAACACCCTATACTACACTACATAAAAAGTAAATGCAGAGCTGCACACACACTTCCTTTCTCTATCACACTCACCAAGAGAGAGGTAATGAATGTCTAAGAACACTCCAATACACAATCACTAATTAAGTACAAATAAATTGACACACAATGTCTTGAGGACAACCGACAATTTCAGTTCACAAGAAAAAACAAAGCAAGAGTTGATCAAGTAAGTGATCAAAACAAAGAACCAGAAATTGTTTTGAGGAAGAAATGGTATTCTAAATTCCTTCTTAGGAATTTACAAGAATGATATTTAGGTACCTTTAACAGCTTGCAGAAAGATCAAGGGAAGTACAGATAAAAGGGAAAACACAGGAAAAAAAACTTTGTAAGAATTCAAGAAAACACTACAAGAACAAACTGACAAAATGGATGAAGAAGTAAAAACCACACTGTGATATTTTAGACTTTGTGTCAACTTGGCTGAGCAAGAATTCTCAGTGGTTCAGTAATTATGACATTATAATTCCCCATAATGAGATCTAATATAATGTAACCACTTCCTCCATGGTGTGATATGATATGATCAGCCCTGATCTGATATAATTATCTTGTTGTTGTTGTTGTTAAGTGCCTTCGAGTCAGTTCCGACCCATAGCGACCCTGTACAGGGTTTCCAAGGGTGTAAATCCTTACAGGAGTAGAAAGCCTCATCTTTCTTCCGCGGAGTGGCTGGTAGTTTCGAACCTCTGACCTTAAGGTTCGCATCCCGATTCGTAACCACTACGCTACCAGAGCTCCTTATCTTCTATGCTGTAATAAATCCAGATGCAGATTAGGTTGTATCTTGAATCAATCTCTTTTGAAATATAAAAGGAGAGAGAAATGAGGAGAGGGAACTACCACCACCAGTAAAGAGACAGGAATGGTGTATGTTCTTTAGACCTAGAGTTTCTACAGTGTAAAACCCCTAGATTCAAGAAAAGACACATGGAGATCTCCAAGAAATACTGGGACCACAGATGCTGAAAGGAGGTGAGGACCTTCGCCTGACTGGTGCTTTGAATTCAGACTTGTAGCTTTCTAAACTGTGAGAGAATAAATTTCTGTTTGTTAAAGGCATTGACTTGTGGTATTTATGCATAGCAGCATTTTGATAACAAAACAAATTAAAAAAAAACAGCAAACAGAAATTCAGAAGATTAATACTGTGTTGTTGGTAAGTGCCGTCGAATCAGTTCCAAATCATAGAAGCCCTGTGTAGGGTTTTTGAGGTTGTAAATGTATGTGGAAGCAGATAGTCTAATCTTTCTCCTGTGGAATATTAATACTAAGATTTCAGAAATAGATAATACATTGAAAGGCACAGGCATAGAACGGAATCAATGGAAAGTCAAATTATTGAACTTGGATACAGCACTTGAAATATTATTCTGTTAGAGGAACAATCAGATAAAAGAACAAAAAAAAAAAAAAAACTCAAGGAAAGCTTAAAATTATGTGGGATACCATCAAATGGAATTATTTACATGTGCTCAGAATTTCAGAACAAAATGAGAAAAAAACAAGCAGAGAAAACTGAAGAGTTGGAAGAAAACTTCAAGAAAAGATAAGCATTTAATAAGCTAAAAAGACCCCAAATAGGAGGGACGGTGAAAGAAAATCACAAAACATAGTAGATGTTAGAATTAGCATTTCTCAAGCCGAAAGAACTGAAGAAAAAATTCAGACTTTGGATTGTATTATTTCAGAATGCTGTGGACTAATGCATCAAGACTGCAAAGTCATTTAAACTGCAAATTTGGTGGTTCAAGCTCAACAGCTTCTTGTTGGAAATCCTATACAGGGTCTCTATGGGTCAGAATCTACTCGATGACACTTAACAACAACAACAACAACGGGCAAAATGGAGTTCTTGTGTGGCACTATGGGATAATGCACTGGACTGCAAGGTCAGTTTGGACCACAAGGTCGGCAGTTCAGACTCACCAGCCACTCCCAGAAACCCTATATAAGGTCACTGTGAGGTTGGAACTGACTTCACAGCACTTAACCATATGGGCAAAAAAAACATTGAATGACATTGGAAATATCAAAAGAAGATGGGAGGAATATATAGAGTTACTGTACCCAAAACTATTGGTCCATGTTCAATCATTTCAAGAAGAATTTTATGATCAAGAACCAGTGGTATTGGAGGAATTCCAAGCTGCACTGAAGACATTGATGGGAAAAAAAAGCTCCAGTAATTGATGGAATATGAATTGAAAATTTTCAACAAAATAATATAGCACTGGAGCTCACTCATCAATGTCAAGAAATTTGGAAGACAGCTAACTAGCCAACTGATTAGAAAAGATTCATATTTATGCCTATTCTTGTTTTTTCAATGTTTTATTGTGAATTATGTGACAGTTTACATGGGAGAACATTAGTTTTACATTCATCCTATCATATAATATTTCATTGCCATGTTTACAATCCCCTCCATGTATCATCAACCAACCAAAGGGTACATCCTACAAGCCTGCCCCCCTGCCCTCCCCTCACCCCCAGTCATCAGCACACAGCCCCTCTCCCTCTCTAGGTCTAGAGTCCCCAGTTGCTCCATCTTTCCACATCATCGTCTCTGCCTCCATTTCAGGGATCACTGCTTCTCTGGGTAGAGTCCTGCTCTCCACTCTTCTCCCTTCACGGTCCCAGGGACCTCCACTCCTAGACTGCAAAGTTAATCACTCCCCTCCTTGCCTCAAAATGTCTACCTGTACATTTACAACCATCACAAGCAGTCCTGATAACAATTATTCACCATTGTATCACAAGAGACCTATCCGCATTTCCTTTCATCAGTCCGGCATAGACAGATTGGATACTACTCAGTGGAGATTCTACCTTCCTCCACACCCTCTGGATCTAGGTTCCCTCTGGAAGGCTTGTAAGCAAGTCACTTTTTGCCTTTGTAGCCCCCATTTTGGATAGCCAACTTCCAAGTTGCCCATCCCTGTCTAATCTGTGTATGGAGGGGGTGGGAATGATCCTTGCTGTATAGATTTGTTCCCCCTTTTGAGCTACTGCTTCCATAGATGTAGGTCAAGTTCATCAAATTGTATCAGATTAATCTTTTTTCCTCTTCTTTCTTCTTCTAGTTGTGCTCTCATCATTCTTAAGAAAGGAATACAGAAATCACTGGATAACATCATAAATATTGTATGCAGGTAAAATGTTTCTGAAGATAATTCAAAAAACAATTGCAGCAATAGATCAACAGGAAACTGCCAGAAATTCAAGCGATTCAGAAGAGGAAGTGGAATGAGAAATAACACTACTGATGCCAAATTGATCTTAACAGAGAGCAGAGAAAGATGTGTACTTAGTGCTTTTGCAATGCAAAGACATTCCATCATGTGGATAATAAAAAAATATAGATAATATTGTAAAGAATGGGTATTCCAGAACGCTTAATTGTGTTTAGGAGGCACCTGTACATAGACAAAGAAGCAGCCATTCAAACAGAATGAACGGAAAGGAAAGAGGTGTGTGAGCATTGTATCCTTTCACCATACTTATTCACCAAATTTATTCAATCTGTATACTGAGCAAATAATCTAAGAATCTGGATTATATGAAGAAGATTTGATTCATTAACAATTGGCAATATGCGTATGCACCTTGCTTGCTGACTATGAAGAGGACTTAAAATAGTTACTTGTGAAGATCAAAGACAATAAAACTAAAATATTCATAACTAGTAAATAATGTCACAATAAATAGAAAAAAGATTGAAGTTGCCAAAGACGTCATTTTGCTTGGATCCACAATCAAAACTAATGGAAGCAGCAGTCAAGAAATCAAATGACATATTGCACTTGTCAAACATGCAAAAGAAATCTTCAAATTGTTCAAGAGCAAAGGTTAGTTAAAGGACTAAGGTGAGCTTGACCCAAGTCATGGTATTTTCAATAGTCTCATATGTATGTGAAAGTTGGACAGTGAATAAGGAAGACCTGAGAATCATCAACGCATTTGAATTATGGTACTGGTGAAGAATATTGGAAGGGTCATTGACTGTGAAAAGAACAAACATATCTGTTTTGGAAGAATGCAACCAGAATACTCCTTGGAAGCAAGTTTGGTGATACTTTGTATTCCAAACTTTGGACATATTATCAGGAGTGACCAGTTCTTGGAGAAAGACATGATTCTTGGAAAAGTGGAGGGTCAGGAAAAAAAATAGGAAAACTCCCCATAATGAGCTGGATTGATACAGTGGCAACAAATGGGTTTCAATGCAACAGTTATTAAAGTATGGTGAACAAAACAATTGCAGTGAATAAAGTGACAAGAAAAACCACAAACAAAATTAACTCAGTACAGACATTATGCTGAACGAAAATAGTCAATCACAGAATGACAAATAATGTATGAAACAACTATTATTAAAAGTCAAGAAAAGGTTTTCATGACAAAACAAACATTCCTTCATGGTTACCAGGGTTGAGAGGGAAGGGGTGGTATTTTCTGGCTAAAGTATTGGGAGAAGGGAAAGGCAATATCCAATAGGAGGTTGTTGTTGTTAAGTGCTGTCAAGTTGGTTCCGACCCATAGCGAAACTGTATAGAGTTTCCAAGGGGCCACTGGTGAGCTTAAACCACCGACCTTGCAGTTCAAATGACTCTGCAGTCTGGCACATTAACCCACAGCACCATTCCAAGACTCCAGAATAGGAGGTAGGATATTGCAGCACTACGTATATAACTGTATCTCTGTTGCCTTTTGAACTCCTTTCCATGTCTTTCCTTGCATTCATCATTTTTGAGACAACCTACCTCCTCATTCATCTGAAAAATGATGAATGCAGGGGGAGACATGGAGAGGAATTCAAAGGCTCAAAGGTTAATGGCAATAGAGATAAATACAGTTATATACATAGTGCTGCAATAATGCTATCTATGGACTCTTAGTGTGGTGCTGTAGGACAAGCACTGGTCTGTTAACCACAAGGCTGGCAGCTCAAACCCACCAACTGCTCCTTTGGTTGGAATGTACTAGATGACACTTAACAACAAATCGGGAGAAAAATAGATAGATGCTTAAATTGACTGGTTGTTGTAGGAAGAATGGGATTATATCCACAAATAGGTTTGACAGAGGATATAAGTACATTGGTATTTATCTTTGCTGCAAATGTATTCATGAACGTAGTGGCACATACAGGAGGAAAAGTTATGAATACTTCTTAAACATAACCAAACAACTTGTGGGAATGAGACACTGGGACTGGGGGCACAGGACAATAGTCTTGGGGACACCATGGTCAATTGGCATAAAGTGCTCCACAAAGACAATGTTCTACAATTGTCTTTGCTGAGTAGAGACTGGGCTCTTAAAAGCTTATGAGCAGCCATCTAAGGTACAATTATTGTTCTCTCCTTGTCCAAAGGGAAGCAGAATGATGAAAATTGAAGACACCTGAAAACAATTATTCCAGTGAACTAATGAACCACATGAACATCAATCTCCATGACTCTGAGATCAGAAGATCTAGATGGTGCCCAGATACTGCTACTAACTTCTATGAAAGGACTGCATATAGACTGAGAGAAAATGTGGAACAAAACTGAAAATCACAATAAAAACCAGTCTCATTAGTAGGATAGAGACTGGCAGAATTCAAAGACTATGGTCTTTAGACATCATTCATGTTTGGAATGGAACTCACTCCTGTAGCTCAATTTTCAGCCAAATGCTAGATGTATAAGAGGAACAATAACACTAGTGAGGTATGGACACCTTAGAAAATCAATCATTTAATATAAAAAGGGCAGCATTTACCCAAGGACAAAGTTCAGAAGAGTTTAGAAAGAAGGAAGAACACAAGGATTAAGTAGGATCAGTAGTGTTACATTGTGGGGGTTGTAGTTAATGACAATAAACAAAATGTGTATAAATTGTAGAATGGAAAACTAATATACTCTGTAATCCTTCATGCAATTCATTTTTTTTTTTACAAAAAAATGAAAGTATGAAAAGTAAAAAAAGAAAAGTCTCAGTAGGATATTTCAATTATTGAATCCAAAAATACTTGAATTTTTTTTTAATACTCCTTTGAAGGTGAGTAGAAATAAGGAGTTAGGGTTAGGGTTAGGACTATGGCTAGATCTAGCTAGGCCTAAGATTTCATGCAGTGTGAGGGCTATGGTTAGGACTAGGGTGGGTATTAAGGATTGGGGTAAGAATTGAGCTAGGACTAGAACTAGGAATTCAATTTGATCTAGTTTCAGGGCTATTTTATAAGTTAGCTTTATTTTTATTTATTTTTCTATTCTTGAAATCTATTTGATTTTGCATCAGATTGCAAAGTCAATTGAACTGCAAGGTCAGTGGTTCAAACTCACCAGCTACTCCTTGGAAACCCTATACAGGGTCATTATGGGTCGGAATTGACTTGATGGCACTTAACCACAACATATCTAGATTGAATTATGGTTTATATCATGTATGTTAATCTCAGGTTTTCTTTGCTGTTGTTGGTTTTCTGTCCAAATAACTCCCTTCAGTATTTTTTTTTTAAGATTGGTATCGTTTTTGCAAATTCTGAAAATGTCCAAATTTTTATAGTCATACATATTTCAGGGAAAATTTTCCTGATTCTTGATTGACAATATTTTCATATATATATATATATGTCATCATCCCATTTTCTCCTTGCCTGTATGGTTTCTGCTTAGAAATCAACACTCAGACTTAATTAGTTCTCTTTTGTAGGTAACTTTTGTTTTCCTTGAGCTGCTCTCAGGATTCTTTCCTTTTCTTGGTTTTGGAAAGTTTGATTATAATATCTTGGTGATTTTCTTTTGGGGTCTATCCTGTTCAGAGTTTGTTCATCTTCTTGAAACCATATTTTTTTCATCTTTCATGATGTTAGGGAAGCTTTTCTCCAACAATTCCAAAATTTTCTGCATTTTTCTCTTGTCTCTTCCTGTTCTGGAATTCTGGTCATATGTCAAGTATTCCTCTTGATGGTGTTCCACATAATTCTTATGCTTTCTCTGGAATTTTTTGTTCTTTTTTCTAATTTTCTCCAGCAGATGAATATTGAAAGATTTGTCATCAAGTTCATCAGTTTGGCCTTCCACTTTTTCCATTCTCCTTAGCTGCCCCTTCAATGTGTTATCTATTTCTGATATCTTAGTATTTATCTAATGGGTTTCTATTTGTTGTCCTTGTATGGTTTCTAATTTTAAAATTTATTTTGCCACTTTATTCTTGAAATGTTTTCTAAATTCTTCTAAAGTTCCTTCTGTGTTCTCCTTGCTTTCATCTACAACTTTCTCAATCAGTCTCTCAATTCATTCAAAGTACTTAAATATCATTCTTTTGATATAGTTCTGATACCATTTCTGGTATGATAATTTCTAACTGTGTATTTTGGTCACTTGTTTGAGTCACTATGTCTTGTTTCTTCATGTAAGCTGAAATTGTCTGTTGTCTCTGAAACACTGGTATTGTGTTCTTATTTAATTGATGATTTCATGCTAGTGTGTTCTTAGGCATTCACCACTTGTCTTCTGGTGGATCTGATTGAGAATAGAAAATTATATGATATTCTCTGTTTGCTGTTTGTGTAACATAGCTCCGGTCAGTTTTGGCTGATGTTCACTGCTAATTATCATTGAACAGGTAGTATAGGAGTGGGTAGTGGTGTTTGCCCAGTGGGTTGAGCTATAGGAGGCTCCAATGTGGCTAGGACTTATGGACACGATTACTGTCTCCCCAAAGCAGACAACAGCCATAAAAGATCTATTGAGGCAACATTCACAAATATTGGGTATGGAGGGTGATGATATGCCCAGTACCCAACACCAGGTAGAGCAGAAGTAGCACAGGAGAAAGTTCCTCTGTCTGCGAGCAGTGAGGGAAGGAGCTGGCCATAGGAGGCCACAAGGAGCAAGAAAGAACCATATAGCCTTTGTCACCAGCCTCTATCAATGTCCTGTGCTTCTAGGTCACCGTGTCCAGGTCACTTTGCCTGCAAAAGTTCAGGATGGTTGCACTAGGCTGTCTCTCTCCCCTTTTGCTGCTTCTACTCAGCTTTCTCGTCCAGTTGGCACTCACTCCACCTCAATGAAGTTCCGGGTTCCAGAATCCTTATCTGTTTATTTAGTCGCCTGTGTCCTTGTTGCAGAAGGTCTGTCTATTTCTCCTTCTTGCCCCCACAGCTCCTTTCTATATTCTTTTTTACATCATCTTTTTCTTGAAGACTCTAAGCTAAGCACACAGACCTTTACTTTTACAAACAGCCTTGTAAGAATGTATGAACATTTTAAAATCTAAAAGTCCATGAAAATTAGTTACAGTGAAATGGAGAAAAATGAGAAAAGTAAACTAGGTAGAAGAGAAAGGAAGGTGATGCAGTGCAGAAGTATGCATTTGTTGTTTGAAAAAGGTAATTTGCACTATAGCTGGTAATGAGGAAATATCCTACTATTGAAATTTCCACCTATCTAAACTGGAACAAATTAGTTTCTTCATTAAATGTGCTTCACCTATCCTCTCTATCCTAGTAAATTATGACATCATCATCCATCTCCTTCTCCACATTTCCCTCACTCAGCATATCCAATCAGTCATTAAAGCTTCAGAATAAAGAGCATGAGGTTTCTCACTCTACCATATGGTGCCTTTGGTCAAGTTACATGATTTGTAGCTATCAATTTCATTATTGATAAAACATGTATAAAAATAGGAAGGATTTTATATTATTAAAAACATGTGAAAATTAGAAGTAACACGGAAACCTGTCAAAGAAGGAAAAGTAACATATTTTCCATTAATAGAGAGTGATAGAAGAGGGGTGAAACTGCACCCTGTCAAAAGCAGAAAATTTATGAGATTTGGAAAAACAAGGTTTTGAAGACAATATTGTAAAAGTTATTATTGAAAGATAAAAGGCACTCAAAATATTTTGTTCTTATTATTTACTTATGCAAATATGAACAAAAAGGGTGCGGAGTCAGGCAGGATGAGTGGACCAACTTACTAATCACTGTCTTTAGAACACACATGTCTTTCAAGTAAACCACTGGGCTAATCAATTGATTTCTATCTATTGACATATGCTATATTTAGATATCTATCCACAAATAAACACACATTCTAATGTCTACTCCTTTTGTTTAGTGTTATGTTAAGTGCCATCAAATCGGAATAGGGTTTCCCAGGCTGTAATATTTACAGAAGCAGAAAGACTCATCTTTCTGCCAGGGAGCACCAGCTGGGCTCAAACAGCCAATCCTGTGGTTAGCAGTCCAGTGTTTTATCCTCCAGAGCTGCAACGCTCCCTCTATTCTTTATAGAGTTATTATAAATACTTTAGAGAACAAGGTCTGCACTCAAACACAGCTGTATTAAATTAAATATTGGGTTTACAGTTTTCTAGCTTTTATGGACTCTGGTGTGGTGCTGTAGGATAAGCATAAGGTCAGTGGTTCAAATCTACCAGCTGCTCCTCAGAAACCCTTTCCAAGAGCACTATGAGTTGGGACTTGATGGCACTCAACAACATCTTATATAGAGGAGTCCTGATGCAGTGCTGTAGGATAATCACTGGACTGCTAACCACAAGGCTGGCAGTTAAAACCTACCAGCCGCTCCTTGGAAAACATATACAGGGTTGCTATGAGTTGGTTCCAACTCGACAGCACTTAATGACAACAACAACCATCTTACATGGAAGGCAACATGGGGGGTTATGTACTGGACTGTTAACTACAAGGTAAGCAGATTGAATTCACCAGCTACTCCACTGGAAACAGATAGGATTTCTGCTCCCATAAATATTTACAGCCTCAGAAACTCTACACATGGTTGCTATGAGTTGAAACCAACTTTATAGCACACCACTACCACCACCACCACCACCACCATTTTGCATATATCACTTAAGCACGGTCTCAGTTTCATCATCTATAAAAGAGTTACTGTGAGCCTGAAGTAAAGTAATATATGCATAACACATTGCATAGTACTTAACATCAAATAAAAGCTCAAAAGTATTAGGGATTATCATTACATCATTGAATTTTTTCATAAAATATATGTATTTTAGTTTGTACTTTGTAACTGAACAAGGATTACAGCATACATTTTAAGTGATTTAAAAATGTTGCTTCATTAAGAAAGCTTCCTTTTACTTATTCTAGAGTTATAAGTTTTTATGCTATAATAATCCAAATCTGCATTACTGAGAAAGTAGTCAGGGTATGGAAGGCCAGAACAACAGGAATAGAGCTCAACTAAAATATTGGAAGGACAGAATCAAAGGCAATATCAAGGCAATGATGAACAGAAACAGAACAGCTCCCTGCAACCAAAGAGGAACTCAAGCTGGCTATAGCTACCCTTAGTTTCTGCCAATCAACCGTATCTCCTGATCTCTCAAATATTCTATCAACCATAAGCTTTCCAATCCCCAAAGGATAAAAATGATCACCATAAGACTGCCATACTATTGGCAGTCCATAGGACACATATAGTGAAAATGTATCATTTCACTAGGCCCCTTGAAGTGCCAAATGTTTTACAGTCTCTGACGACATTCCAAATAACAGCTTCCAAACACATTTTAACCAAACGCTATGTCAGTGAAGTAGACACATAGTCACACAGGATAGAATGCAGATTGAGTAAGTACACTGAATCTGTCTTCTAAGAAATTTCTTCTAATATTTCAAACCTTAGGAAAATCTTAGAATAGTTGTCAAAGTATATATATATATATATATTATTCATAAATACTCTTTCCTCTTCTTGATATCTTTCTTTTTAATTTTCTTATTTTTCCCCCCTTCCCTCAATTTTACGTACAACCTTTAAAGTTGAATTTACATTGAAGCTATCCAATAACAACTCCCACTCTGCAATGGGTCTGGAGTCAGGAAGGATGAGTGGACCAACTCATTAATCACTGTCTTCAGAACACAGATATCTTTCAAGTAAACCACTGTGGGGATCTAAGCACATATACATACACTCACATTATAGAGAACATTAAGCATATGAGGCATAGTTTGACCAAATTTATCTGAAATTCCTTTCCAACCCTTAAACACTATGATTCCCTGCCTTTTATAACCAAATTTTGTCATGGTTATGAGATTCACACACAGCATATGTCCTGTGCTGCCAAGAGAAGTTACTGAATCAGAGTGACTTTAGCTAGTTGGATGTGCTCAACGGAATGATAGCAATTGCTATAGTCAAGAGACAGACTGCAAGAAGTAAATAAAAGATCATCAGCTTGATTCCAACCTTTGGATATTCTACAAAATTAAGTGGTACTCTCAAGTATCCATTATAACACTGGTGTGGTGCTGTAGGATAAGCACTGGACTGTTATCCACAAAGTCAGCAGTTGAAATTCACTAGCTGTTCACTGGAAACCCTATACTGGGTTGCTATGAGTTGGAACTGATTTGACAGCACTTAGCAACAACATTATAATACTCGTGCAAGGATACAGGAAGTATATCACTTTACAAAAAGGAAAACAGAACCATGTCAAATCATTATACATAGAGAGCATTTGTTCCCAAATCTGGAATCTTTGGATTAACAGAGATTCTAATTCAAGAAAGAAACTTAATAGAGAATGAGAAAAAAAAAGATGGAAGAAAAGGAAGGGACAAGGAAAAAAGGATGAGAAAAGAAGAGGGGAGAAAGGGGGGAAAACATATACAGAGACAGGCTACCTGTTTACTTCCCTTCTCATGAATCTTGTTATTTTTCCTGCAATTGTAGTTCATTAGCAAAGAGGCACTTTTTAATTTTGTTGTTGTATTTAAATCACAGAACCAGTGACATGCCAAATGTAAATTACAGTATATTTTATTAGGCTTTCCATTTTCTTGTAAATTTGTCCTTGTAAGGTAAGAATTTTCAATTCTGATTAAATACCATTTATGGGTCTTCTTGTTTACTAGTTTTTTTTGTTTTTGTTTTTTAATACAAGGACACAGCCCATGGGATATGTTAAGAATCAGCCACTACTACTAAAATCCTCACAAGCCAATTCCACAGACTCTTATAGCAAAAAAAATTTTAATTCTGAAAAGAATCTTCAGACAACTATATTCATTTCTATCTATCTCATCCAGTAATGCTTATTTTTAAAGTGATTAATTACACTTGAAGTCACCATAAATAGTAATCGACTCAAAGGTAATCAAAAACAGCAACGGCAATTACAGTTTTAAAGTTTAAATTCACAATTACCCTTTTTACTTGTAGGTATTTCTAAATGACTTATAAATTGTGGCTGGGTTTTCTGCATTCTCAGTTCTTCCCTTGGAAATGCCAACTTGAACAAGAAGCTACAACTTGAAACTGACAGACATGAAGTCAAATACCTGCAGAGGTCCTTCTGGATGCTTTCCTCTCAGTACTGGAGCAGCTGGAGCTTCCTGGAGAGGTTTTGAGGTCTTCCTTTTGGCTTTTTCCATTTGAATATTGGTAAAATAGTTGACAGCAGCAAACTCAATAAGGGCCGAAAATACAAAAGCAAAGCAAACAGCTATAAACCAATCCATGGCAGTAGCATAGGACACTTTGGGCAAAGAATGCCTTGCACTGATGCTCAATGTGGTCATGGTGAGAACTGTGGTTATTCCTTCAAAGCAAAAGAGCAAAAAGAGAAAATATCTTACCATTATTTCTACACAAAAACCAAACAAAGAAATTCAAGGCTAAGAGGGGTTTGGAACAACAAAATTTGCAATGATTCAAATAAAATCATCTTTGATGGAAGGATTCAAGTCTTAGTGTTTCAGTGATATTAGCACATGTTTTAGAGTGAGAGATTGACATGGGTTCAAATCCTGCCACTTCTGATCACTATCTCTATGTGACTTGAATTAAGTTGGGAAAACTTACTGGGTAGGTAAATGTATCCATTTGATGCCTACCTATGGGATGTGCTACAAAGATTGAAGGCACCTGTCACACAGTGAGAAGTTACTAGTATTATAGCCAACACACCAGAGGAACTCATTGCATATGCATAATAGGAAAAGTGAGTAATTGAAGCAGTGATTCTAAACCAATGGGATTGCTAAAACATCAAAACTTCAGGGACTGGCATGGCCCTCTGCTATTGAGAATCACTGCCACAATAAATGCACAAATTACAGACCTTTATAATTCTTCAAAAGTATATTTTCTGTTGAACTAATTTTTATATATACTAGTTGTAAAGAAACCTGCTCGATACAAAACAATACATGTATAATCCTGGACAAACAGATTTCTAGAGCAATTTGGCTTTACATATACTTGACATCTACCACCCATAAGTTTATGGCTGGCAGGAGAAAAAGAACCAAGAACAGAGGTCCGTCTTTTCCAACAATAGGATTCTGGAGCATACCACCTGTAAAAAGCCTTCCTTCTCAGCCTGAAAGAAAGGTTTGTCTTCATTTTCAGTAGGAAAAATCCATTGCCACTGGAACTATGGTGGTGGTGGTTATGTGCTGCAGAGTCAGATCCGAATCATAATGACCCTGTACAAGGTTTCCGAGGCCGTTTTTGAATCTTTATGGGAGCAGAAAGCCTCTACACTACTGGAACTATAGAGAAAGGAGTTATTTCAGGTTGCTAGTTTTTGTTGTCCATCTCTGCATCTATGTCCACCTATCTAATTAGTATTATCTAATTAAGCCTGGAAATTCCTGTGGAGATTTAATACTTCCATTAAAACTTATTTTATATAATGACTGATGGGTGGTGGAATCCTGGTATGGTGCTGTGGGTTAATTCGCTAGACTATAAAATCAGTTTAAATAGCAAAGTCGGCAATTCAAACTCACCAGTTGCTTCTCAGAAATGAGAACTCATAGCAATGAGTTGGTACCGACTCAACGGCACTTAATAACAACCATATCGTGGTGGTGGTGGTGGTTACGTGCTGCAGAGTCGGTTCCGATTCATGAACTCTATAAAGGGTTTCTGAGGCTGTAAATCTTTATGGGAGCAGAAAGTCTCACATTTCTTCCACAGAATGGCTGGTAGTTTCAAACTGCTGACTTTAAGGTTAGCAGACAGATTTGTTGCCACAATGTTACTAAATGACTACTATAACTCCTGAAATTGTCACACCCTGGTGCTTGGGGATAAGGATGGTAATGATGATGATGATGATGATAATGATGATGATGGTGATGAAGACATCTAAACTGCAATTCCAATCCATGCCAATCCCCAGCTGAAAGGCAAATGAAATATTTTCAACTGAATGTATAATGAGTTACATGCAAAAACAAACCAATCATAATATTTTGATTTATGGAGAAATAACATTATGCTCTTAAACTCTGCATTTAATTATATTCTGCCTTTTACTATTCCTTAGTTATTTCACTTATACATTTATATGCCTTGTTTCTCCAGTTGATTGAACATAGCTTCCTTGGAGGTGGAAATGTTCTATACTTGTTTAAGATTTGCCTTTATAATTCACATAGCGCTGGGAATATAGTAAGCACACAATAAACAAACAAACAAAAAGCACCATAGCACCATTTTTTTTCATTCTTTACAAATTAATTTCCTCTGAATAATTCCCTTTGGAATAATCAGTGTTTTTGAACATTAAAATTTGAGCAATTGCATTTCTTGCAAAACAAAATGAGACATCATTTCACCCTAGTATTAATAGTTAAGTTTTAAAAAATAAGAAAACAAAAAATGCTGGTGAGAGTATGGAGAGATTTTACTCTCATATACTGTTAGTGGGATTGTAAAATGATGCAACCACTGTGGAAAATGGCATGGCACTTCCTCAAAAAGTTGGAAACACAAGTACCATACGACCCAGCAGTTCTTCTACTTTGTATATATTCTAGAGAAATAAGAGCTGCAAAAAAATAAATATATGCACATCCATGTTCACCATAGCATTAGTCACAATAGCAAAACAGGGAAACAACCTAAATACCCAATAATAGAAGAATAGGTAAACAAACTTTGGTACATACACACAATGGAATACTACACAATGATAAAGAATGATGAATTCTGAAACACCCCATAACATGGATGAACCTGGAGGATATTATGCTGAGTGAAACTAGTCAATCACAAAAGCACAAATACTGTATGAGAAGACTATTGTACAAAATCAAGAAAAGATTATCACACAAAAGCAAACATTCTTTGATGGTTACCAGGTATGGGAGAGTTGTTGCTGTTGTTAAGTTCTGCCAAGTCATTTCTGACCCATAGCGACCCTGTATAGGGTTTCCAAGGAGTAGCTAGTGAGCTTGAACCACCAACCCTGCAGTTCAAACGGCTTTGCAGTCTGGTGCATTGTGCCACAGTGCCATACAGAGGAAATTACTGGCTATAGTATTAAATTGGGGGAAAGGGAAGGCAATATATAATAAGAAAGAACAGCAAAAATTTTGGAGGCCAGTGAAGACACTGAGAGGAAAGTAAGAGTA
The DNA here is from genome assembly GCF_000296735.1 of Chrysochloris asiatica. Taxonomy (NCBI): domain Eukaryota; kingdom Metazoa; phylum Chordata; class Mammalia; order Afrosoricida; family Chrysochloridae; genus Chrysochloris; species Chrysochloris asiatica. The sequence continues at coordinate 4,243,263 of NW_006408727.1, read as the reverse complement.
TAATGGCAACAGAAATAAATACTGCTATATGTACAATCTTTCAATAACTCTGATGTACAGACTCCTGGTGTGGTGCTATAGGATAAGCATTAGACTGCAAACCACAAGGGCTATGATTGAAACCCACCAGCTGCTCCTCAGAAATCCTGTACAGGGTCACTAGGAGTTGGAATAGACTCTACAGCATTTATCAACAACAACAACAACATGAGTACATGCACGGATAGATACACAGTCTGAATGGATGTGGAAGGGAGAGTGGGAGTACACGCACAAATCTATGCATATAGGTTTGACAGAAGACATTTGTACATTGACTGCAACTATATCCATAAATGCAGTAGAGCATACATGGGCAAAGTTTATTAAAACTTCTTAGACATAACCAAATACTTTGAGGGAATGACTTGCTGGGCCTTGGAATTAAGGCCATAGTCTCGAGAGACACAAAGATCAATTGACATTACATAGTTCATAAAGATAATGTTTATTACTTTCACGAGCTTATTAGTGGTTATCTAAATTGCAACTATTGAACTTTCCCTGTCTGGAGAAAAGAAGATGGATAAAAACTGAAGACGCATGGAAATGATTAATCCAATGGAATAATGGACCACATAAACATTAGTATCCACAACTCTGAAACTAGAGGAAATATGATGTTCTGCTACCACTACCAACTTTTCTGAAAGGTATCTGCTTCCAGTGCTGCATCAGTTTGTTGAAAGATTTCAGTTTGTATTCCATCAATTTCCAGAGCCTTGTTCTTTTCCAATGGCTTCAGTGCACCTTGGACTTCTTCCTGCAGTTCCACTGGCTCTTGATCATATGCTACCTCTTGCAATGGGACATCAACCATTTCTTTTTGGTACAGAGACTCTGTATAGTCCTTCCATTTCTTGGGTGCTTTCTGCATCATTCAGTATTTTCCCCATGTTGTTGTTAGGTACCATCAAGTCAATTCTGACCCATGGTCACTCTCTGTACAACAGAATAAAATACATAATTGCTGCTATGACCACTGTTGTTGTTAAGTGCTGTCAAGTTGTTCTAACTCATAACGACCCTTAAATGATTTCTGTGGAGTACCTGGGGAGTTCTAGGAAGGGCACTTGTCACACTCTGTGTAGTTAGTCTCTAAGCCAACATACAAGAGAAACTCATTGCATATGCCTAACATAAAAGGTAACTTATTGAAGCAGTGATTCTAAACCAATTCTATGGTGGGAGCATCAAAATTTCTGGGACTGGCATGGCCCTCTGCTATTACAAGGTGAGACTTGAATATTTTCTCCAGTTCTTTCAGCTTAAGAAATTCTGAGCATGATCTTCCTTTTGGTTTTCTAGCTTCTGGTCTTTCCACATTTCATTATAATATCTTACACTTTTTCTTCTCCAGCTGCCCTTTGAAATTTTCTGTTCAGCTCTCTTACTTCCTCATTTCTTTCATTTGCTTTAGCATCTCTACAGAGATGCAGAGGAAGTTTCAGAGTGTCTTATGGCATCCATTTTGGTTTTTCCTTCTTTCTTTCATCCCACAAGTCTTCTGGCCTTTGGCCATTAGTGTTTAATGAGTCAATCTTTTCTTGAGATGATCTCAAAATTCAGATGTTATGCTCATGATTTTTTAATTTGTTTGGATATTATGTACTTGTTTTACTTTTCTTCAGCTTCAGTGTGAACTTGCATGTGAGCAATTGATGGTCTGTTACACAGTCTGACCCTGGCTTTGTTTTGGCTGATGATATGGAACTTTTCTACCCTCTCTTCTCACAGATGCAGTCAATTGATTTCTGTGTAATCCATATAAAGAGGTCCATGTATATAGCAGTCTCTTATCTTGTTTTAAAAAGGTGGTTTCAGTAAAGTCATTGGTCTTGCAGAATTGTGATCTCCAGCATCGTTGCTATCACCACGATCATACTTTTCAACATTCCTTGCTATTTGTTTCCAACCTTTGAATTCCAATCACCAGTAATTAACAGTACATGTATATTGCATGTTGAATAAATTTCAGACTGAAGACATTGGTAGAATTCCTCAATTTCATCACCACTGACTTTAGTGGTTGCTGTGTAAATTTGAATAACAGCTGTATTAACTGGCCTTCTTTGTTGGCATAAGGATATTAGCTTATCACAGACAGCATTATACTTTAAAACTAACGTGTATATTAGTTACTTCCAATTTTTGCTGTTATGAAAAGAGTTGAAATAAACATGTGTACAGATTTGAAATAAACATGTGTCCATAAATTTATGGACATGCGTTTTCTGATCATTTGACAAAATCCCTAGGATTGTAATTGTTGGAATGTATGGTCAGCCTATATTTAGATTTGTAAGAAACTGTCAAGTTGTGTTCCAAAGTGGCTGTACCATTTTGCATTCCCATCAGCAATGTGACCTGACAGAATTATCCTATTTATAATAAATTCTAATCTCAATGTTGTTAATGAGGCCAAACACAGTCTACAGGATTAGGACATATCTTGAATTAATCTCTTTTGAGATTAAACAAGCAAGCAGAGATAAAGGGCCCTCCTGCCTCTACAAAGAAAGAAGAACTGGGAAAGAAACATGTCATTTGGACATGAGGTCCTTATGGTGTGAAATTCCATGAACCAAGAAAAGAATGATGCCAAGGACCTTCTTCCCCAAGGTCAACACAGAGAGAAAGCCTTTGCCTAGAGTCAAGACTCTTAAATTCGGACTTCTAGCCTCCAAAACCATAATCTTCAGATTCTTAAAGCCACTCACTGTGATTCTTCTGTCATAGCAGCACTAGATAACAAAAATATATAGTAATGATAATAATGAATGGTTCCTGAAATGGTCAATCATTCAAAATCAAGTGCAGCATTTTCCTAGGGCAAAGTTGAGAAAGGACAAGAAGGTGGGTGGAATTCAAATGGGAACCACCTTGTTGCAAGGAGGGAAATGTAATCGCTGAGATGAAACAAATGTAGGATTTGCTGAATGCAAAGCTAATGATCTTGTCTGTAAACCCTCACTAAATTGACAATAAAAAGTTTTAAAAAATAATAATGGCTGATTTGGGGGATATATAAACATGATGGAGAATAATGAAAACTAATTGAAAGATGTAAAAAATATAAAAACAGATCTTGAAATGTTCTTTTTGATGATGAATGTGATACCATTCCTCTTCATTCCCAGAATAGTAAACCATATGTTTGTTAGATTCAAAATGACCAATACCAATCTATATCAGCTCACTAAGGACTAGGATATTAATCTTAATGCATTCCATTGCATTGATAAAACCTCTAATTTTCCATGATTCACACTTTGTACATTCCGTGTTCTGATTGTTAATGATGTTTACAATGTTTTTTTCCACATTTTCAGTTGTGCCCCATCAGCCAATGAAGGTCACAAAAGTTTTACTCCATTTGTATCATCACATTCAATTCTATTTTGAGTAGGCATTCCTTCCACAGTTGTATTTTGAGTGTCTTCTAACCTGAGGGGCTCAGTTTCTGGCACTATCACTGACAAAATCCTATATGTTTCAATATTCAATATTCTGGTGCTATCTGACAGTATTCCACTGCTATTCATAAGGTTTTGAGTGGGGAAACCTTCCTACTTTGTCGTCTATAGATGCAGCTATAGCCTGTCATCCCCCATAAGTGAACCCTGGTGGTGGTTATGTGTCATGGACTGAATTACAACTCATAGCGATTTACAGGGTTTCCGAGGCTGTAAATCTTTATGGGAGCAGAAAGCCTCATCTTTCTCCTGCAGAAGAGCTGGTAGTTTTGACTGATATATAAAATTGATTCCAGCATCAAAACATAAGTCAAAAGAGTATGACAAGCTGACAGACAAGTAGTGATTCCATCTTATGCTGTCATTGTTTGTTGTAGGTGCCATCGAGTCAGTAATGCTTCATAGCGAGCGACACTATGCACAACCAAATGAACCACTGGCCAACTCTGTGCTCACCTCCCAATCACTGCTACATTTGAACGTACTGATGCTGCTACTGTACCAATCCATCTAGTTGGGAGTCTTCCTTTTTTTCTCTGACCCTCCACTTTACCAAACAGATATCCTTCTTCACTGATTGCTTCCTCCTAATAATATATCCAAAATGAGAGAGACAAAGCCTGGCCATCCCTAGCTTCTAAGGAGCATTCTGGCTGTGCTCGATCCAAGTCAGATTAGTTAGTTCTTTTGGCAGTCCATGGTACTTTAATAAATTATCCAACACGATAATTCAAATGTATCTATTCTTCTATGGTTTTCCTTACTCACTGTCCAACTTTCAAATCTGGATAAGGTTACTGAAAATATCATGTCCTCAAACTGACATTTTTGCTCTTCAGCACTTTAAAGAAGTCTTGTGCAGCAAATTTGCCTAAAGCAATATGCAGTTTGATTTCCTGACTACTATTTTAATGAGTGTTGATGGTTGATCTGAGCAAAGTGAAATATTTGACAACTTCAACCAAATCTTCATTTATATGAATGTTATTTCCTGCAGCAGTGGTGAAGATTTTTGCTTTCTTTACACTGAGGTATAACTCATACCAAAGGCTATGGTCTTTGATTTTCATCAGGAAGTATTTTAAGTCCTCTTGGCTTTCATCAAACAAGGTTGTATCTTCTGCACATCACAGGTTGTTAATGAGTCTTCCTCCAATCCTGATTCCATGTTTTTCTTCATATAATCCAGCTTTTTGTGCAGTATACATATTTCATAATTATGATTAATAATACAATCCTGCATACAACTTTTCTAATTTTAAACCATTCAGTGTTTCCTTGTTCTATTTGAACAACTGCCTCTTGATCTATGTTCAGGTTCCTCATGAGCACAACTAAGTGTTCCAGAATACTCATTCTTTGCAATGCTGTCCATAGCTCATCATGATCCACACAATAGAAAACCTTTACATAGTCAATAAAGCACAGGTTAACATCTTTTTGGTATTCTCTGTTTTCAACCAAGATCCATCTGATGTCAGCAATGAAATCCCTTACTCCATATCCTCTTCTGAAACAGGTTTGAACTTCTGGAAGGTCTGCCAAGTATGGTTGTAACCATTTTTTGAATGAACTTTGGCAAAATTTTAGTTGTATGCAATATTAATGTTATTGTTCAATAATTTCTGCATGCTGCTGGGTTACCTCTCTTTGGAAAAGGCACAAATATGGATCTCTTCCAATCAGTTGGCCACGTACCTGTCTTTCAAATTTGTTGGCATAGATGAGTAAGGGCCTCCAGTGCCACATCAGTTTGTTGAAAGATTTCAATTTGCCTTCTATCAATTCCTGGAGTCTTGTTCTTTGACAATGCTTTCACTGCACCTTGGACTATTTCCTTCAGTATCATTGGCTCTAGATCATATGCTACCACCTGAAATGGTTGAACATCAACCATTTCTTTTTGGTACAGTGGTTTTGTGTATAACTTCCATCTTCTTTTGATGCCATCTGCATCATTAAATATTTTGCCCATGTTGTTGTTTTTGTTAGGTGCCATAGGATCCTTCAATATTTCATGGCAAGGAATGAATTTTCTCTTCAGTTCCCTCAGATTGACAAATGCTGAGCATGTTTTTACATTTTGTTTTTTTAACTCCAGGTCTTTGTACATTTTGTTATAATATTTGACTTTGTCTTCTAGAATTGTCTTTTGAAATGTTATATTCAGCTAATTGACCTATGACCGGGCAGTGTTTCGTTCTGTGGTACACAGGGTTGCTATGAGTCAGTACCGACACGATGGCACCTAATAACAACAATCTTTCCTCATCATTTCTTCCATTTGCTTTAGTATCTCTATGTTGGAAAGTAAGTTTCAGAGTGTCTTCTGACATCCAATTTGTTTTTTTCCTTCTTTGTCTTCTTAATGACCTATTGCTTTCTTCCTGCATGATGTTCTTCATTTCATCCCACAACTCTTCTGGTCTTTGGACTTTAGCATCTAATGCATCAAATCTTTTCTTCAGATTATCTCTAAATTGAGGTGGGACACATTCAAGGTCATATTTTGGCTTTTGTGGACTTGTTTTAATTTCCACTTCAGCCTGACTTGCATATGAGCAATTGATGGTCTGTTCTACAGTCTGCCCCCAACACTGTTTTGGCTGATGAAATGGAGTTTTTCCACCATCACTTTCCACTGATTTAGTCAATTTTATTTCTGTGTAATCCATCTGGTGAGGTCCATGTGTATAGTTGTCTTTTATGTTGTTTAAAATTAAAATTTGAAATGAAAATGTCATTGGTCTTCACTATTGTAAAAGACTAAGAAAAAGAAACCATACTAAAGGGGGGGAGGGAATTATTTGCTGGTTACCAGGATGTAAGGGGAGGGAGAGGAAGGTGGAGCACAGGGTAGGGAATAGACACAGGATAGTTTGGGTGCTGGGGAAAAGGGCAATACACAAGAAGGGGATGGAGAATTGAAGAACAAGGCAGATGGGAAAACAATTAGGCAGGCTTGCATGGGCTAAGTGGGACAGAAGTAAATAATGATTATGCACAACCTTGGAACAACAGGGCTCTGGGATGCAGGGATTGAGACATGGCTGGAATGGGGAAAAGGTAGAAAATAATGTTAAGATGCTTGGCTGTCTTTTGAATCTTGGTTTCATTGTATACCATTATAAAATAGACACTTGAGGGAGAGAGAAAGGAATAGCCAGAAATATCACTATAGAAAGCTTGTAAGTCCATCTTCTGCCTATAACCGATTGGAATACCTAAAATGGTGCTACAACATGCCCAGTGAAGGAGGCTTCATCCAGAATCTTCTGAGGTGGGAAATTTCCACTGGAAAGGACAAGCAGACCAGCCTGAAGCAGCTAGAACGGAAGATACTTTTTTAAAAGAAAGACCAACAGGAAAAATACAAAACAACAATGGCAGTCCAACTGACTACTATAAGAACAAGCAAGTTACTTGCCCAGGAGACATCAAGGCAAGTGGTACGGGTCCCTCAGGGCAAATCCTCTTCCAAGACTAAGACTCAATGGGAATGCATGAGCAGACATGCACTCTGACTGGTGACCATGTTGGTCACCGATAAGGGGAAGGGAGAGAAAAACAGCAATGAAGCTGTGAGGTAAGCCCTACCACATTCAATATACTTTTGCAAACCAGGGTGGAAACCTGGTTGGCCAGCAGTATGGCAAGACCTGGGGATTCCTGGGCCCATAGTCAGTGACCTGGCCACAGAGGATTAGAGTGGAGAGTGAAATGTCCAGCTGATAAGAAGAGAGGGCATATTCTCAAGAACACCCACATTTGCAGATAATACCCACTTGACCTGGCTTCAATGGCTGGATAATCAGAACTCAACTAGAAGAAGAAAGAAGAGGGGAAAAAAGGGAGATTTGATACAATTTGATTAACTTGACCTACACCTACGGATGCAGTAGCTCAAAAGAGGGAACAAATCTTTACAGCAAGGATCATTCCCACTTCTTCAATACAGAGGGTAGACACACTAGGTAGACAGGGATGGGCAACTTGGACATTGGCTACCCAAATTGGGAGGCCTACAAAGGCAAGAAGTGACTGGATTACACGCTTTCAAGAGGAAGCCTATATCCCGAAATCATGGAGTAGGGTAGAATCTCCACTGAGTAGTATCCAATCTGTCTGGGCGGGGCTGATGAAGCAGATGGGGAGAGTACTCATGTGATATAATAGTGAATAATTGTTTTCAGGACTGTCTGTGAGGGTTGGAAATGTAAAGGTGGACATTTTGTAGCAAAAGGAGGGGAATGGTTCACTTTGCAGACCAGGAACCATCAAGGGAGAAGAGCTGAGTGCGGGACACTACCCAGTGAAACAATGATGCCAGAGATGGAGGCAGAGACTATGGCGTGGAGAGATGGAATGGCTGGGGACTCTAGACCCAGAAAGGGAGTGGGGCTGGGTGCTAACGACCAGGAGTCAGACTTGATGATGATGCATGGAGGGGATTGTAACCATGGCAATGAAATGATCTATGATAGGATGAATGTAAAGCTAATGTTCTCCCATGTAAACTACCATGTAAAATACATAATTCACAATAAAACATTAAAAAAAAAATTTCATTGGTCTTGCAAAGTTTATCATGTAATCTCCAGCATCGTTTCAATCACCAAGGTCATACTTTCCAACTTCTGATCTTTCCTCTTTATTTCCAACCTTTTCATTCCAATCACCAGTAATTATCAATACATCTTGATTGTATGTTTAATTAATTTCAGATTGAAGAAATTGATAGAATTCTTCAATTTCACCATCACTGGCTTTAGTGGTTGGTGTGTAAATTTTAATAATAGTTGTATTAAATGGTCTTCCTTGTAGGCACATGGATATTATCCTATCACAGAGAGTGTGGTACTTCAAGATATGCTCTTTTTTAATGTTGAATGTGATGCTATCCCTCTTCAATTTGTCATGACTGTCATAGTAAACAATGTGATTGTCAGATTCAAAATGGACAATACCAGTCCATTTTGGCTCACTAATTCCTAGGATACTGATGTTTCTGTGCTCCATTTCCAAGTTACTGTAACCCCATATAGGGTTTCAAGGAATGGCTGAAGGGTTTGAACTTCCTATCTTGCAAATAGCAGTCCAATTCTTATCATACAGTGTCACATGAACTTTAGATTTTTTTTTCAAGTTTTGATTATGACTGAGTGATAGATTACATGGGAGAACATCAGTTTTGCACTCAAGCAATTGTATTTTGTTTCATTGCAAGGATTACAATCCCCTCAATGCATCGTAATGCAATAGTATTTGCTTCTATTTTCTGTTTTTTGTCTTGTTTTGTTTGATGTACACAAAACCACTCAGGAATATACAATCATTTAAGCAACCAAAGGACACATTCTGCCAGCAAGCCAGCCTCCTGGCCGCTAGCACACAACATTTCTCTTTCCATGGGTCTAGAGTCCTCAGCTGCTGTATCTCTCCATGTTATCATCTTCTCCAGTTGGGGTCCCACATTCCACTCATGCTCTTCTCCCTTGAAGATCCAAGGGTCCTCTGTTTCTGGCACATAAGATTTATTACTCTCCCCTTTATGTTACAAAGCATCTACCTTTACAGTTGTGACAATCGCAATTAGTCATGATAACAATTACCCACTACTGATTCATAAGGATCTTATCCCCATCTCGTTTCACCAGACCCATTTAGACAAGATGAAAACTATTCAGGGGGGATTCTGCCTTCCCCCCTCCCCACACACACACTCTGAATCTACACTCCCTCTTGAAAATTTATAAGCCAGGACATTTTGCCTTTATAGCACGCCCAGCCCCCCATTTTAAGTAGCTAATATCTAACTTGCCTGTCTCTATCAACCCTATATACTGAGAGGATAGGCTTGATTCTTGAGATGAAGACTTCTTCCCTCTTGACTGGTATTTTGAACTATTACATCCATAAGTGTAGGTCAAGTTCATCAATTTAAAGCAATTTACATTTGGTTCCTTTATCAATTTTTTTTTAATCTTCCTCTAGTTTAGTTCTGGTCATCAAGCCATTGAAACTAGGTCAAATGGGTACTATCTGCAAATTTAGGCATTTTTGTGCATCTCCCTCACTTCATATCAGCTGGACACTTCACTCTCAGCTTTAGCCCTCCATGGCTAGGGTAATTCCATGGATTCAGGAATTTTCAAGTCTCCCCAAACTTCAACCCAACCAGCCCTTACTCTTCTCTCTCATCTTGAAGTCGACGAAAGTCTATGTAATGTGGTCGAACTCAGCCCATATCTTCATTATTGACTTTCCCTAACTTCAACTCACATGTAGACCAACACAGTCATCAGCGAGCTTACATGTCTGCTTGTGTGCTCCCTTTGAGTTTCAGTCTTGGAAGTGGGGGGTTTGTCCTAAATGATTTGATTGCTTTCCTTGATGGTTCCATGGTGTGCAGCTCGCTTGTTCTTGTAATTGCCACACAGACTGCCAGGTTTGTTTTCGTTTTTTTCCTGCTGGTCTTTCTTTCAGGAATTATCTTCTGTTCCTCTAGCCACTCTGGGCTGGTCTGCATATTCTTTCAAATGGGAATGTCTCACTTCAGAAGGTTCTAGCCGGGGGGCTCAGGATTCCACCTAAGGTCCTATACACTACAGGGGCTCCTCAAAAAAAAAACAAAAAAACAACACTGTTTATCTGGGCAAGTTCTAGAACTCCTTTTAGGTATTCCAATCAGTATAGGCTGAAGACAGGCTTAAAAACTTTCTGTAATCATGTTTCCCAATATACCTATCTATCCAATACACTCAAGTGTCTTTTTTACAATAATAGGCAAGGGAAACCAATAATCACAAGATAGTCAAGCATCTTAACGTTAATTTCCTTCATTCACCCATTCTTTTACCCATGCCTCAATCCCTGTATCACAGAATCCTGTTGTTCAGGTTGAACATACATCACTATTTACCTGTGTCCCATTTAGCCAATACAAACCTATCTAAGTGTTCCCGTCTACCTTAGTCGTCCATTTTCTTCCCTATTCTTGTGTATTGCCCAACATCTGAACTAAGCTATAGATCTTTTTAAAACATTCCATCTTTAAATGTAATCAAATAGTTTTAAAAAATGAGGATTTTATTATATTCATTTTTTTAAAAGTGTGATTTTTAGCATTTTATTAGGTTAAAATAGACTTTGTTGTTAAGTGCTTTCAAGTTGGCTCTGACTCACAGCTACACTTGTATAGTTGTTTCCAAGGAACAGCTCATGGTTTTGAACTGCTGACCTTATGGTTCATAGTTCGCTGCTGATCCTACAGTGTCACACCATGAGTCCACAATGTATTTATTCTATTAAGTATTTACTGTCGTTGTTGTTCAGTGTCTAAGTGCCGTTGAGTCAATTCCAACCCATAGCAACACTGTATAGAGTTTCCAAGGAGCAGCTGGGGAGCTTGAGCCACCAACCTTGCAGTTCCAATGATTTGCAGTCTAACACAGGCCACAGTGCCACACAAGGCATTTTTAGATATCTATATATCTATGAAAATGTGATATTGTACATTTATCATACTTCAGTTTAGAGAGAATCCTTATAACTTTTAGGCCTCTATCTTGAAGCTCACAAAAATGGCATCTTTTCTATTCTGCTTGTGAAATGTACATGTAAAAGTTAAAATACCTTAAAAATTTTAACTCCAACCTTTTAAGATAAATCAAAGGTTTTCTTCTTAGTCATATAACCTAAGTTAAGTAGGAATATTATTAAAATATTAAGATTTATAAAAGTATTTGATAGCTTTATCAGATAAATAATGTTTCCTCAAATACTATAGAAATTATTCTAAAAGGAAATATGAATCACTCCCCACAAGTTGCTGTTGACTTGGTTCCAGTTCACGGTGATCCCAAGGGTACAACTATGCTTCATAGGGTTTTCAATGGCTGTGACCTTTGGAAGTAGATTGCTTGGCTCCTGAACAGATTAAAATTGCCAACCTTTTGGTAGTCAAATGGTTAACTATTTGAGCTACCCAGGAGCTGTCAAATATGAACAAAATGCTACTTACAACTCAGTAAATTTTATGAAGGCCATGTTGTTGTTGTTGTTATGTGCCGTCGAGTCGGTTCCGACCCATAGCGACCCTGTACAGGGTTTCCGAGGGTATAAATCCTTACGGGAGTAGAAAGCCTCATCTTTCTCCTGCGGAGCGGCTGGTAGTTTCGAACCGCTGACCTTAAGGTTCGCAGCCCGATTCGTAACCACTACGCAACATACATGATCAATTAACAGGAAATTCAGACTCAAATATAAATAACTTAATACTCCCTGTGTTGCCTGAATTTCTCCCCCCTCTTTTTTTTTTTTTAATAGAAAGATTTATTCTGTTATATGGAAATATTTCTTTACTAATCCCAGGTAAGCATAAAATCAATGCAATCACTGAACCAGAAAACCAAAAATTACTTTTCATTTAAATCAATTCAGGGTTAAGTTGTGGTGGGGGTGCGAGGGGAGGTAAATAACAAGGTTCACCGAGATATTAAATGATATTATCCCATAGCCACTAAGTCAATTCCCACTCAGAGCAACCCTGCTTAAGGTTTCCCAAGCTATAAATCTTTAGGTGGGCAGAAAGTGTCCTCTTTCTTCTAAGGAGTAGCTGGTGTATTTGAATGGCTGACCTTGTGGTTAGTAGTCCAATGTGTAACTCACTATGCTACTATTGTTATTGTTAACTGTGATTGAGTTGGTTCCAACCTGTAGCGACCCTGTATAGGGTTTCCAAGGAGCTGCTGTTGAGCTTGGACCGTTGAGCTTGCGATGCAAATCAACATTACAGTTCATCGCGTTAACCCACAGCACCACACCAGGACTCCTAGACACCAGCACTATATTATTGGTGGTGGTGGTTATGTGTCTTGGAGTCTGTTCTGACTCATAGCGACCCTGTACAGGGTTTCTGAGGCTGTAAATCTTTACGGGAGCAGAAAGCCTCATCTTTCTACCATGGAACAACTGGTAGTTTTGAACTGCTGACCTTGTGGTTCGCAGCCCAATTTGTAACCACAATGCTACCAGAGCTCCTTAAATGATGTTATAGACACTAGGAAATGACTGGATATTTTCTATTTCACTTTCATTGTTTTTCCTCAGCTTGAATTTAAGGTTTATGGAACAAGTTTTCGGATATTATGGTTCCATTTGCATGACTGTTTGAAAATTAGGAAAGTAGTAGATAAAAACAACTGGCTAAGTGTTAAGACTTTGGGCCATCTTTGTACACATTGAAAAATTCTTTCTGCCTGGTGTTCAAATTTGAAGAAAAGCACTAGCATGACTGGGGTGTGATGTGTGTACACATGGCTTTAGGTAGAGCATTTAGTTAAATAAATGTACACCAAGAGAATACCAAACAAATGCCAAAACTCAAAAATAAGTAAAAATCTATGCTTTTTCTGTATGCAGGCAGGCAGTACATCTGTGGTAAAGGCATGAATAGTTTAGTGAGTTCTACCATAAAAACATTTCAATAACCATCATTTTTTTTACATATTTAAATATTAATTCTAGTACCTACATTTAGAATGCTGAATATGCACCCAACTGATTGACTGGCTCAGAATCTAGGAGAGGACATGTAAGAATTGGCTAAGATTGCACATAAAGTGAATTTTTGGCTGGCCAACCCCAGAAAATGAAAAAGCAATGACTTAGACATGCCAGCTGGCATTTATTCCCGCTTAGTATTTTACTATAAGAGATTAGATGACCTAGAGGCATACGGCTTTGGAAAGAGAAGCATTTGAAGAAAATTTAACGCATTCTACTTTTTTCTTTTCTGTGCATTGTCTTTATTGACAACTTTTAAATAGAAAATTTTCACCTGATAAGTGAAAAAGAGAAAGAGAGATGGTATTGTTGTTAAGTGCCATCGAGTAGGTCAAAGAAATCTCTAAGATTATAATTCAAAATAAATGTCACTATTAAATATGTGCAACTCAAAAAAAGAAAACTGATCTACTCTGCAAACCCAATAATTCACCATAAAAAGTTTTAAAAAAAAGCAAAATACAAAAAAATTAACAACAATACCCCCCCAAAACCCACAAAATAGAAGATTGGGTAGCACATGAGCTATGCTGTTATTGTTGTTGCTAGCACTATCAAGTCAGTTCCAACTTATAGTGACCCCATAAAAATTTCCAAAGAGCAGCTGATGGGTTTGAACTGCTGACTTTTTGGTTACGAGTCAGTGTTGATCCTACAAGTGCCACACCAGGAAGTACAGAGAGAGTGGGGGGAAAAAAAGAAAGAAACTAGCCCAGAAATAATGTTTACCTAAATTTCATATGAAATAGATAACTAATTCCCCCAATATACTAAAACTTAACTTCCTTTGGAATGTTCTCTCCTATAACTTCAAGTGTCCTCAATGACATAAAACCTAGTAATGAACCATTCTGATACCTCTTAGGTCTTCAAATACTTAATTACTAGGTATTTCCTTGGTTAATCAAAACCAGCATCCTAGAGACTTCCATTTTGGAGGCAGCAGAACAGATTCAGGTAGGACAGGTTCCATGGGGGAGGGGATGAAAACCCAGAGATGCTGCTCTCATGAAACAACACTAGAGCTCTGGATCTAGCATAACAGTCAGGGCATCAGGGTCCGGCAACCACCAGTGGGAAAATCACAGTATAAAGGAAAATATTGTGATTAGAAATCGGTCAAGACATGGGACTTCCTCTGCAGCCATCCCGCCCAGGCGGAGGTCAAAGGGCAGGGCTACAGCCAGACTGGCACAAAGAACTGGCACTTAAAGTGTGCAGTGACATTTGCAAAAGGAGGTGTGGGGAGATTCTCCACCTTTTATTCCTCCCCTTCCCTGTTGCACCTTCTTTGCCTAGCCCAGACACCTTCAGGCAGTTGGGTGTGCACAGCCCAAAAAAGACCAGCATTGAGACCACAGCTTTCCCACAGCACAAAAAGAAAGAGCTCCATTGATCCAAGGGCAAATTCTTTGGTTGCTGCTTTTGACTTCTGCCTGTGTGTCCCAGCTCTAATGTTAACTTGTGCAGGACCTTTTATTCCTGCCTGTCCAGCAAGAAAAAAACCAGGTTTGGCCTGACAGACAAACACCAGCGTAAAACACCAACGTAAAAAGACGCAACTATTTCAAGAATTACACTGTGCACATGCAGACACCTAACTGACCTTCAGAGACAAAAATAGTAAACAATTTTAATCTCATTAACTTCTCAATGTCTATTTGCGCACCTCTACAGTGGTGACTAGACAAGGGGCCTGAGCAAGTGGACACCCCCACCCACTATTGGAGGCTTCTACAGTGCACACACTGCCTGAGTAGCAAGGCAACTGGTCAGTTGGCCACAGTTTTATTTTTGTTTCAAAGTGGTGGATTTGTCTCTGTTTTTATATTGTTTCTGCTTTTGGGGCTATTTATCACACATTTTTTGCTGGAGGTGGGAGTTTTTTCTTCCTATGTTACCCAGGAATAGTCAGCAATCATGGCCATATAGCCAAGCTACAAGCATGTCCCATAATGTTTCACCACTGAGAAAAGAGCCAATAACAGCTGCTAAGCATTACATGTGAAAAGGAAAGCCTATCTCTTGATCATACCCACCAGAAGACACCCAGTAAGATTAATAACACAGCAACAAACATCCATTTAAGCATCAAAAACCTGCACAACTACTAGAAATGATGAACAAAAAACAATAAAAGACACCAAAACATGTCCAAAACCAGAAAAGAGTAGCTGAGACAAATGAGCTGGAGACAGACAAAAGCTTTCTAGAAGAGGAAGAGCAGGTTTTGGATTTGCCTGAGAAGGAAGTCAGAAGAATGATATGGAAACAAATTCAAATGCTCCGAAAACGGGTGGAGGAAAACAAGGAAGAAGTCAGGAAAGTACTACAAGAGCAATCAAACAAGACCGATACAGCATTGGGAACCATTCAAAACCTGCAAAAAGAGATCTAGATGATTAATAATATAGTATCAGTAATGGACAATACACTGAAAGGGGAAAGGAGCAGAATTGAAGAGATGGAAGCCAGAACCAGTGAGCTGGAAGACAAATCTCTCAATACTGCTAAGATCGAAAAGCAAGCAGAAAAAAGGATTTAAAAAATCTGAAGAGAGCCTAAGATTCACACTGAATAACATGAAGAGGAAAACTTAAAAATTATTGGCATTCCCAAACAGGAAGAATCAGAGAAGTCCACAGAGGAGATAGTTGAAGAGCTTCTGGAAGAAAATTTCCCTAGCATCTTGAAAGATGAGAAGATAAACATTCAAGAAGCCAAACAAACCTCAGGAATGATAGACCCCAAAACAAAATCACCAAGACATGTAATAATCAAGCTCTCCAAAATCAAAGACAAGGAGAGAATCCTAAAAGCAGCCAGGAAAAAGAGAAATGCTACTTACAAAGGCAAACAAATCAGATTAAGTTATGACTATTCAGTTATGACTATTATTTTATTATCTTGCTACTATATATGTGTATAAGGAGCTCTGGTAGCATAGTGGTTACGAATTGAGCTGTGAACTTCAAGGTCAGTAGTTCAAAACTACCAGCTGTTCTGTGGGAGAAAGATGAGGCTTTCTGCTCCCATAAAGATTTACAGCCTCAGAAACCCTGTACAGGGTGGCTATGAGTCAGGACCAACTCCATGGCACATAACAACAACAACAACATTCAGCAGAAACCATACAGTCAAGAAGGCAATGGAGAGACATATACAAAATGCTAAAAGAAAAAAGCTGTGATCCAAGATTCATCTACCCAGCAAAACTGTCAATCAAATCGATGGTACAATCAAAACATTCCAGATAAAAGAAGTTAAGAGATTGTGTCAAAGCCAATCAAGCACTTCAAAAAATCCTAAAAGGAGTTCTTTGGACTGAAAACCAATAACTACAGACAACAATCAGAGATTGACAGGTGTGGCAACACCACCTGAAACTCAGACGATGGATAGCAGAGTCCAGAACAGAGCAAGACTATAACAATGAATTCAAAGGAGTTGGGAGGTCAACCGAAGATCAAAATAATAACAATGTCAAACAAGGAGAAAATGTAGGAAGAGAGATCCAAGTAGTAAGGAGGTCAGGTGGATTACAGGATACAATTGTTGTTGTTAAGTGCCGTTCAGTTGATTCTGACCCATAGCGACCCTGTATAGGGTTTCCAAGGAGCAGCCAGTGAGCTTGAACTACCGACCTTGCAGTTCAAACAACTTTACAATAGATTGTCTTAAATGGAAGGAAAAGTTAATAGACTATAAGGTAATCCCAAAGAAAGTTAATACTTCACAAGGTACCTTGAAAATGAACTTCCAAGCAGAACAAGCAAACATGAAAACTAAGAAGAAATCGACAAGAAATAGCACAAAAAACACAAACTATGCACAAGAAGGCGTGCAGAACAAAGGAACGAACAGCATTACCAAAAAATTAACATAATGGCAGCAATTAATTCATACCTATCGAAAATTACATTGAATGTCAATGGATTGAATGCACCAGTGAAGAGACAGAGAGTGGCAGAATGGATAAGAAAGCAAGACCCTTCAATGTTGCCTGCAAGAGACACACCTTATACACAAAGACAAAATCAGACTAAAAGATAAAGGATGGAAAAAAATATACCAAGCTAACTGCAACAATAAACAAGCAGGAGTGGCAATACTAATCTCCAATAAAGTAAACTTTAAGACAAAAACCAGCAAAAGAGATAAAGAAGGATACTATCTCACGATCAAAGGATCAACTAAGCAAGATGACATAAACATAATAAATATGCATGCTCCCAATGAAAGAACACAAAGATACATGAAGCAAACCTTAATGGAATTGAAGAAAGAAATAGACAAATCTACAATTATAGTGGGAGATTTCAACACACCACTCTCAAAAAGTGATAGAATAACCAGAAAGAAACTCGACAATGCTACAGAGGAGCTAAACAACACAACCAAACAACTTGACCTCATAGATGTGTACAGAGCATTCAACCCTACAACAGCACAATATATGTTCTTCTCCAGTGCACAGGGAGCATTCTCCAGAATTGACCATGTGTTAGATCACAAAGCAAGTCTCCATAAATTTACAAACATCAAATTACTACAAAGCATCTTTTCAGATCACAAGGCTATATAACTAGAAATCAACAATAAGAAGACCAAGGCAATAAAGTTGAATACATGCGACTGGGTAAAAGAAGACATTAAATGTGAATTCACAAATTCCTAGAAACAAACGCGAATGAAAATACAACATACCAAAATCTTTGGGACACGGTAAAAACAGTGCTGAGAGGACAATTTACTGCGATAAATGTGTACATCGAGAAAGAAGAAAGAACCAAACCAAAATTAGCACATTAACACAGCATCTCCAACAATTAGAAACAGACCAAGAGAGGGACCCTACAGTCACTAAAAGAAAATAACTAATAGAGATAGGAGAAATAAATGAGATGGAAAAGAGAAATACTTGAGAAAGAATCAACAAGACAAGAAGCAGGTTCTTTGAAAGGATTAATAAAATTGACAAACCATTGGCAAAACTAACAAAAGAAAAGAGAGGGAAGACACAAATAACTCACATTAGAAACCACAAGGGCAATGTCACAACAGATCCAAACAAAATAAAAAAAAAAAAAAATAGAATACTATGAAGAGTTGTACTCCAAGAAATTTGCAAACTTAGAAGAGATGGATACATTTTTAGAAAAACATGACCACCTAAATTTACACAGAGTGAAGTAGAAAACTTGAACAGACCCATAACAAAAGAAGAAATTGACCAGGTCATCAAAAAACTACCAACTAAAAGAAGTCCAGTCCCAGATGACTTCACGGGTGAGTTCTACCAAACATTCAGGGAAGAGCTGTCACCAATTCTGCTCAAATTATTCCAGATTATACAAGAGGATGGAAAACTTCCTAATATTTTTAATAAGCAAGCAATACCCTCATACCAAAACCAGAGAAGGGCATCACTAAGAATGAAAATTATAGACCAATATCCCTTATGAACATAGATGCAAAAATTCTCAACAAAATCCTAGTCAACAGAATGCAACATCACATCAGAAAAATAATACATCATGATCAAGTGGGTTTCATAAAAAGGATGTGAGGATGACTCAATATTAGGAAAACAACCCATATAATCCACCACATAAATAAGAAAAAGGAAAAGAACCACATGATCATATCGATTGATGCAGAAAAGGCATTTGACAAAATCCAACATCCATTCCTCATAAAAAACACTCAACAAAGTAGGAATTGAAAGGAAATTCTTGAACATAATCAAAAGCATATATACAAAACCAACAGCCTACATTACCCTCAATGCAGAGAAACTGAAAGCCTTCCCTGTGCGAACGGGAACCAGACAAAAATGCCTTTGTCACCACTCCTAATCAATATTGTGCTGGAAGTCTTAGCCATAGCTATATGGCAAGATAGAGAAATTAAAGGCATTCAAATTGGCAAAGAGGAAATAAAACTCTCTCTATTTGCAGACAATATGATCCTATACACAAAAAAACCCCAAAGACTCAGTAAAAAAGCTACTAGACATCATTGGAAGATTCAGCGAAGTGGCAGGATATAAGATCAACATACAAAAATCAGTTGGATTCTTCTATAGCAACAATGACAACACTGAAAAGGACATGAGGCAAGCAATACCATTTACAATAGCCGCCCAAAGGATGAAATATTTAGGGATAAACATAACCAGAGAAACAAAGGACCTATACAAAGAAAATTACAAAACACTAATACAAGAAACCAAAAGAGAATTACAGAAGTGGAAGAACATACAATGTTCCTGGATAGGAAGACTAAACATCCTGAAAATGTCAATACTGCCCAAAGCAATTTACACATATAATGCAATCCCATTCCAGATTCCAACAACATTCTTCAAAGAGATGGAAAAGACAATTACAAACTTTATAGTAAAGGAAAGAGACCCAGGATAAGCAAAGCACTGCTTAAAAAGTAGAACAAGGTTGGAGGCCTCTCACTCCTCGATTTCAAAATTCACTACAAGGCTACAGTGGTCAAAATAGCCTGGTACTGGTATAATGAAAGATATATTGATCAATGGAACAGAATTGAGAATACAGAAATTAACCCATCCACATACAGCCAAGTGATTTTCAACAAAGTGCCTAGGTATACTGCATGGGGAGCAGACAGTCTCTTTAACAGATGGTGCTGGCAGAACTTGAGAGTAATATGCAAAAGATTGAAACAAGATCTTTACCTCATGCCCTATACAAAAACAAACTTAACATGGATTAAAGAGCTAAATGTGAATCCCAAAATTATGAAGGTTATCAATGAAAAAATAGGGACAAATGTGAGGGCTCTAATTCAGGGCATACACAGACTACCAAATATTTTGAAAATTACGTAAACAAAACAGAAGATTGGGACATAACTAAAAATTTAAAACTTATGTGCATCAAAACACTTCACCAAAAGAATAAAAAGGGAACCCACAGAATGTGAAAATTCTTTTGCAACGACACATCAGGTAAGGACTCATTTCTAAAATGTATAGAAACTACAACACCTCTACAAGAAAAAAAACAAATAACCCAATTAAAAAATGGGCACAGGACATGAACAGATAATTCAACAAGGAGGAGATCTGGGCAGCCAGCAAACATATGAAGAAATGTTCACAATCATTAGCCATCAGAGAGATGCAAATCAAAAAAACAATGAGATACCATCTCATTATAATAACAAAGATAAAAAAAAGTATAGGACAATAAATGCTGGTGAGGGTGCATGGAGACTGGGACCCTCCTACATTGTTGGTGGGATTGCAAAATGGTCCAACCACTATGGAAAGCAATATGGCGCTTCCTCAGAAGTTTGGAAACAGAAATACCTTATGATCCAGCAATTCCTCTACTTGGTATTTACCCACAAGAAATACGAGCCATAACATGAGTGGATATATGCACACCAATACTAGCAATATTTACAATAGCAAAAAAGATGGAGACAGCTTAAATGACCATCAGTTGAAGAATGGATAAACAAACTGTGGTACATACAATGGAATACTATGCTACCGTGAAGCTGCAAGCCACTGCATAACATGGATGAACCTTGAGGACATTATGCTGAGTGAAATTAGTCAGTCACAAAAGGAGAAATACTGAATAGGACCATTATTGAATCAGACTAAATAAAAGAACCCACCCAAAAGGGGGAAAAAAACACAAAACTATATATATAATTGCTGATCATCACTGGGATGTATGGATGAGAGGAAGGGAGGAAAGGAAGGGAAGATAGAGCACAGGGTAAGGAATAGACACAGGAAAGCTTGGGTACTGGTGTGGGGGGTGGGGCATCAATACACAAGAAAGGGGAGGGGAATAGAAGAACAAGATGGATGGGAGAACAGTTAGGCAGGTTTGCATGGGCTAAATGGGACAGAGGTAAATGAGGTATGCACAACTTTGGAATAACAGGGCTTCAGGATACAGGGATTGAGACATGGTTTGAAAGGGTAAAAGAGGGAAATAATGTCAAGATGCTTGGCTGTCTTTTGAATCTTGGTTCCCTTGCCTACTATTGTGAAATAGACACTTGGGGGGTGGGGCAGTGTAGGAACAGCCAGAAACATCACAATAGCAAGCTTGTAAGTCCATCTTCAGGCTATAATGCTTGGAATACCTTAAAGGGGGCTAGAAATTGCCCAGTGAAAGAGACCTCCCGTGGAGCTTTTGTACTGCATAAGACCATAGGTGGAAACCAGAATCCCATCCAGAATTGTCTGAGGTGGGAAATTTCCACTGGAAAGGACAAGTAGACCAGCCTGGAGTGGCCAGAAGAACAGAAGATTCTTTGTGAAGAAAGACCAACAGGTAAAATCAGAAACAATAATGGCAGAGTGATTGATTACTACAAGAACAAGTAAGCTGTTAGCCTGGAAGCCATTAAGGCAAGTGGTCGAGTCCCCTCAGAGCAAACTCCCTTCCAAGACTTAAGACTCAAGGGGAATAAAGGCATGTGGTCTGGCTGGTGACCACATTGGTTACTGATAAAGGGAAGAGGGGGAAAAAACATCAATGAAGTTGGATCTAAGTCCAACCACATTCAATATACTCCTGTGAACCCAGGCGGAGACCTGGATGGCCAGCAGTTATGGCATGACCTGGGGACTCCTGGTCCCAGAGGCAGTGACATGGCCATGGAGGACTAGAGCGGAGAGTGAAGTGTCCAGCTGATATGAAGTGAGGGGAGATGCAGAAGAACACCCATACTTGCAGATAGTACCCACTTGACCTGGCTTCAATGGCTGAATGATTAGAACTCAACTAGAAGAAGAAAGAAGAGGGAAGGAAAAAAAAAAGAATAACCCACTACAATTTTTAAAATTTTACCCATACGTATGGATGTAGTAAGGAACTCTGGTAGCATAGTGGTTACATATTGGGCTTCTAACCTCAGGGTCAGCAGTTCAAAATTACCAATTGTTCCGTGGGAGAAAGAGGAAGCTTTCTGCTCCTATAAAGATTTACAGCCTCGGAAACCCTGTACAGAGTCACTATGAGTCGGAACCGACTCCATGGCACATAACAACAACAGCATGGATGTAGTAGCTCAAAAAAGGGAACAAATCTTTACAGCAAGGATCACTCCCACCCCCTCGGTACACAGGATTGACAGGGATGGGCAACTTAGCCAAAAATGGGGGTGCGGGCTATAAAGGCAAGAAGTGACTGGCTTACAAGCTTTCAAGAGGGATTCTAGTTCCAGATGGGGCAGGGGTAGGTAGAACTTACTCTGAATGATTTCCAATCTGTTGGTGACAGGAAATGGGGATAAGACTCTTGTGGTACAATAGTGAATAATTGCCATTAAGACCAACTGTGAGGGTGGGAAATGTAGAGGTAGATGGTTTTTGACAAACGGAGGGAAGTGATTGATTTTGCAGGAGCGGAGGACCCTGTAGTCCTCAAGAATGAAGAACAGAGAGAGTGACCCTACCCAGAGAGGCAGTGATGCCAGGGATGAAGACAGATGGAGAGCCTGGGGACACTGGACTCAGGGAGGGGGAGAGGCTGTGTGCTGATTGCCAGGGGTGGGGTGGGGTAGCTGGCCTGTGGGGTGTACCCTTTGGTTATTTGATGATCCATGGAGGGGATTGTGATCATTGCAATGAGACAAAATACGATAGGATGAATGCAAAACTGATGTTCTCCCACGTAAAACCACATAATTCACAATAAAAACATAAAAAATACACACACACACACAATAAAACAACCCAACATCCTAGTATATAGGTACTAACTAGGCTAAATGTCACATCCCAAATGGAACAAGGTACCCATAAAGTATCTTCAGCATACATCAATACAACTATTACAGAGCAACTCTAAAATTCTCCACAAGCCCCCACATCCTCACAACCCCTGTGAATACAGAGTGACCAAGTACAGATGGTACAGACTTCAAAGTTAGAACTTGTCTTGGGTCCACCACTAACAAGTATTAGATTTCATATAAGCTTCTTCATCTCTGAGACATTTTCCTTTTCTATAAAAATGAACATTGTCTACCGGGTGTGATGCTGTGGGATAATGTACTGACCACAAGGTCAGTTTGAACCACAAGACTGGCAGTTCAAATTCACCCGCTGCTCCTCGGAAGCCCTATTCAGATTTGCTATGAGCTGGAACTGATTCAACAGCACTTAACAACAACACCTCAATGAGTTGTTGTGGAGACTGAATAAGATAAAGTCTATCACTTCATGTCTAAATCTTGTTATTATTACTAGTATCATTACTACCAGCTGTCATCATGTTGACTATGATTCATGGTGACTGCGTGTATGTTTTCAATAACTGAATTTTCAGAAGTAAATGACTAGACTTTCTTCTAAGGAGCCTCAGAATAGGCTAAACTGGACTGGAATCTCCAACCTATTGGTTAGCAGCTGAGAGCATTAACTGTACCTTCCAGGACTCCATCATTACTAAATGTTACTTAAGTTCTTTACAGTATCTTATCTGGATAGGAAATTCTGGTAGCGTAGGCAATTGTGAGCGTTGGTGGCACTGTAGGTTAAGCATTGAGCTGCTACTGCACTATCAGTGACTCAAATTCACCAACCACTCCTCAGGAAAAAGATGAGGCTGTCTGCTCCCATAAAGATTTAGTCACAGAAATCCTACGTAATAGCTCCACTCTGTCCTTACTGGGTCACTGTGCTTTGGAATTGACTCGATGGCAGTGAGTTTTTTATTAGGGATATAACAGAGGTTGCTGGTTTGGAAATCAATGAGAAATACATTCCAAATGTGTTAGCAATAACAATAAAATATATAGGACATCACATTACGATGATACTAAGAAGTGATTCCCAAATGGGACTGTGTTTGTGAAATGCCATAATGCTAAGTAACACTTAAATTTCATATACTATGAGATACAAAGAAACCCTGATGGTGCTTTCCACTAAGCACTGGACTGCTAACTGCTAGGCTGACAGTTCAAACCACCAACTGCTCTCTAGGAAACTTACATAAAGATTTAAATAAATCCCATGAAGATTTATAGCCTTGGAAACCCTATAAAAAGTTATTATGACTTGGAACTGAATTCAATGGCACTTAATAACAGCAATGTGAAAGACATTGTTCAAAGTACTTTATACAAATAAACTCATTTAGTTGTCGTAGCAACCATATCAGGTAGTAGGTACAAGCATTCATTCTATTTTTACAAATGAGGAAACTGAAGCAAAAGTAATTCATTGAAGGTCTACAGCTAGTAAGTGGTAGACCACTCGAGGTAAAACTTAGGGTGGCTGGCTCCAATGCCAGCACTTAGGATACAATATCCTCTTCATCAGAGGTAGGTCTAATGGGTTAGTATTTGCTGTTCTCAAAGTTCTTTAGGACTGTACCAAAAAAATTATAATATGCGTACAAGTGATTTATTATTTATTATGAAGTCTAAAAGAAACATAAGTCCTTTTTATAGTTAATGATAATGGTTTATGAAATATTGATATTATTTGTAGTAGGAAACATTAAGGAGCTTTGATCTGGTGCTGTCTTAACAGTTACTTCCTGTTTAGCTGTCTCAGCAAGTACTTCTTGCCTAGTGAAGTCACATTTAAATATACGTAGACATATTCAAGGATTAGTGTGAACACTAAATGGGATACTGAGCATCAAGATCTTAGTAGAGCCACAAAAAATATAAAATATATTA
>NW_006408727.1:4206256-4218381 GCF_000296735.1 Chrysochloris asiatica | reverse complement strand
TTATAAAACAAGAAATAAAGTCAGAACAAAACAAAGTAAACCTCCCCCTTATGAGAGAAGTATGGAGAAGGTAACTCTTAAATGGGGTGCCTCATAAAACTTATAATAAATAATTTATATGAATAACTCATTAAATAGCTCTTTAAATCCTCACTAGTGGTGTAGTGTTTACGAGTCGGGCTCCTAACCTCAAGGTCAGCAATTTGAAATTATCAGCTTTTCCGTGGTAGAAAAATGAGGCTTTCTGCTCCCATAAAGATTTACAGCCTTGGAAATCCTATAAAGGGTTACTATGAGTGAGAACCGACTCCACAGAACACCACCACCACCACCACCACCCAGTGAGGAAGGATTCCTGGTGGTGTAATGTTAAAATGCTCAGCTGCTAACCAAAAAGTCAGCAGTTTGAACCCACCAGCTACTTCACAAGAGAAAAGACCTTAGGAACTGCTCTTATACAGCCTAAGAAAGTCTAAGGGTTTTACTCTATCACATAGGGTTAGGCTGCTAACTAAAAGGTCAGAAGTTCCAACCTACCAGCTGCTCTGTGGAGAGAAAGATGAGGTAGGCAGTACGTGTCTGTAAATTGTTACAGCCTCAGAAACTCTAAGTAATAGTTCTATTTTGCCCTGTAGAGTTGCTATTAGTTGGAAATGATGCACTGACACACAACAGCAAGAAGTCTATGAGGTAGTTTTAACATCACAATTATATTGATGGAAAAAAACAGCAGAATCTGGTTATAGACCTTAACCTGTTGAAATCTAAAGCTTCGATTTGTTTTCTTACTCAGGATCACATCTATTTTTTAACAGCTAAGCTTTATTTGGAGTCTTGGTGTGGCACTATAGAATAAGCACTATACTGCAAGTTCGGTTTGAACCACAAGGTTGGTGGTTCAAATTCGCCAGCCGCTCCTCGGAAACCCTATGCAGGGTCGCTATAGGTCAGGACTGACTCAACAGCACTTAACAACAACAAGCTGTATTAAATAATTGGTCCTGGTGTGGCACATGTAGCATAAGCATTGGACTGCTAACTACAAGGTTGACAGTTCAAACCAACCAGCTGCTCCTTGGAAACCCTATACAGGGTCATGATAAGTCGGAATGGACTCAACAGCACTTAACAACAACAACAAACTCTATAAAATAATTACAGTTTGATTAAATCTTCACAAATTTATGAAAGGGATAGTGTCATTATACTTGTCCATTGTCTTACTAAGAATCACATCATACCTCTAGCTTTAACCCTTCTTCTTTAAAATATTCCACAGTGTGATTTCAATGCCTTCTTGGGTGAACCTAAGATCAAGCAAGAGGATTATGGAAAAAATATCCCTATACTCCATTTTATTGGGAGCCCTGGTAGCGTAGTGATTACAAGTCAGGCTGCTAACCTCAAAGACAGCAGTTCAAAACTATCAGCTGTTCCGCAAAAGAAAGACGGGGCTGTCTGCTCCCATTAAGATTAACAGCCTCAGAAACCCTATGTGGGGTCACTATGAGTTGGAACTTACTCCAAGGCACATAACCACCACCGCCAGCAGTTTCATTGTAAACGTTAAAATATGGCTATACACTGCTGTTGTTTTTTGTCAAGTTCCTTCATGTCAGTGACAGCCCATAGTGACCCTGTATAGGGTGTCTGAGGCTGGAAATCTTTGAAGGAGCACAAAGTCTCATTTTTTTTTCCCACGGAGCAACTGGTGGACTTAAACTGCCAACATTGTGGTTCGTAGTGTAGTGCTAATCAGTCTACTGCTTTAACTACAGATCCACCACACTCCTATTATATTGAATTATTAGTAATTACGAACACAGTGAGAGGTAAGATGAGAAGCATTAGAATTTTGGAAAAGCTCCCACTACCCCAGACCCTTCTCACCGACATCTTTTCAGTGGTGGTGTGAGAAGTAGCAGCATAGCATGGTTTTGATCCTACTAAATAGAAAACCAAAGGGAAACAGGCATTTCTTGTGAGGATTATTTCCATTCCACAGCAATTCTCACCATTTTCCTTCTTAATGACACCACTGAATGCTTTTACTACTTACAATGACCTGCAGAGAGAATTCTGGTATTAAATATCATTACAACTAATTTTACTATTTAAAAGTGTGACTGATATGTAAAGATCTAACAGTTACAAAATTTAGAACTCATATATTTTAGGTTTCAAGTACAATATATGGGAAGCCACTATAAAAAAAAAGTAAAATGAAACACCAATAAACTAAGCATATATTACCTTCCAATGCAATGCATTTAAACTATTTGTATCTTTCCTCTTTATTTAAAACCAAATTATTCTGAGGCTTTCATATTCATTCAGCCATGAATTTTACTTGTTTTTTTTTTAAGCTCCCAGTGCACTTCATTTTAACACCTCGCTATAATTTTAATTCAATTACACAGCATTAAACTAGGAGACCAAGAATATCACCAAAAGTTAAATTATATCTGGTCACATTTGATCCTCATATGCCTGGCTGTCAACAAGGGAAATTTGATGGAAGCGCAGAGGAAGGGACAAACTACACATAACCCTCCAGATGTTGTTATTTCTGTATTGACTAGATAAAAATGAAAGTTTATATGCAGTACAGCTTGATATATTGCTGCTTAAGACTTTCTTAGAAACAAATTCTAAGAACTGTTCCCATGAATCATGATCAAAATGTAATCTCGATAAAAACACATGAAAAATGAATTTCAATTACCAAATACAGTCCTAGCTGGAACGGATTCCTTATTTATCCAGAATGAAACTTGAGAAAGAATCACTGTCATAATGCATGGGATGTACGTCTGAATCATAAAATAGCCCATCTTCCGTCTGAGGTGGAAATAAACTGTCATAACAATATATTCACCTACAAATAAAACATGAGGAAAATGTGTTATTGAAAATTGCAGGCAAATTTTCAATAGCTTCATAATCATATATTTCAGATTAAAACTCAGTACTTGAGGCAATGAAATGATCTTTTGTGCACAGCATCTCAAACATTTAGAAGTATGTAGTTTCCTATGTAAGGGCAAAATGAGACTGAGCATCATTATAGCAAAAAATACTTTCTATATAGTGACTTAGCAATTGAATAAATTGGGCTATAACTTTAAAACAAATTCTTGCAGTGATTTTATTTTGAAAGGCTAATACAGCTGAAGCAATTAGTTTTCATTATTCCATTTTTGAGAGTAAAATTTAAACCTTACTTTCATGGAAAGTCAGTAGAAAATGTTGGAATACACACTCACATTAGCTTAGGGAGACACTGGCTTAGTTTTAGAAAAGAGCTGTATTTCTAAATGGTATACATATGAAGATAAACCACTCAGTCCCGTATAGTTCAAGGATGTTTATTGGCATTTGAACCAAACACAAAAAATGTACATGAAATAAACTATAAGATTTCTGGTTGATAAAATATTTTAAAAGTTACATTTGAAAGGAATATATTTAGAAATTTATTTAGGAAGCAGTAGACTTATTCATGGAGTCCTGGTGTGGTGCTGTGGGCTAATGCGTCAGACTACAAAGTCAGTGGTTCAAACTCACCAGCTGTTCCTTCGAAACCCTATTGTTGTTGTTGTTGTTAAGTGCCATCGAGTCGGGTCCGACCCATAGCGACCCTGTACAGGGTTTCCGAGGGTGTAAATCTTTACGGGAGTAGAAAGCCTCATCTTTCTCCCGCGGAGCGGCTGGTAGTTTCGAACCGCTGACCCTAAGGTTCGCAGCCCGATTCGTAACCACTACGCCTATACAGGGTTGCTATTGGTTGGAATCGACTCAACGGTGCTTAACAACAACAACAAGCCTTATTCATAAGACTGAATCCAAGGTTCAGATGCCTTAAATATTTCCTGATATGTTTTAAATCCCACTTGCAATTTAAACTATGAATGCTATTGATTAAAAAAATAGTTTTTCCTGGTGATATATGTGTGTAAGGAATATACTTAATAGAATTAATAGTCAGCATTAATATGATAAAAATGAAGTCTTATGTTTCCTTCCATTCACATATATAGAACAAGAATCATCAATAATAATGATTCATCAACTCTGTGAGAACCTTAAGATATACCCTTCACATGCTTTGTAATTAAGCTTTAGATCTTGCCTTTGATTTTGAAAAAAGGAAGATAGGATCCATGAAATTAAGCAAGATTAAAAAAAAAACAAAACTAATTTAGATAAGACACAGACATAAACAAAAAGGAAATTCTAGTGTTAAAAATCAGTGATGGAACTTCCTGCCTCTTAATTCCTGTGCTGGAAACAGTTTTAATATATTCGACTGCTGACTTTTATTTCTCAATAAGAAGACCAAATGACATTTCCCCAACTCACAATTCATTTTAAACTAAAATAAGGTTACAATTATAAAGAAGAAAATAAAGAAATCCTGTGATTTATAGACTAGATCTTCTTGTGGTTCCCCTGAAAACACTGGCAATTTCAATGGAAAAGCTAGGATGAAACTCTATTGCTAATGCCAAGTCGTGTGCTGACTTAATTGTAAAACATCTCACCCGTAATTGATTTGATAGTTTCACTTGATACTGTTTGCCCTATCAAGTCATACTGAACTAAGCTGGAAGACTCCTTTGGAACTTCTACTGATTTCTCAGGGCCTTTTGTCCATGTATATATCATCTCACTCTTCGGATATGCGTCTGAAAGAGAGCACAAAGAAAGTTAAAATTGGTGCTCTCTTGTCATCAACACTCCATGTCAACACTTAAGAATATTTCACATATTCAAGAAAGATGGAATAAAATGAAAGCAATGATCATCATGATTTATTCAAACATGTTTAAGATTTAGAAAACGTAGAGATGAAATAAATAACATTGCAACTTGGCAGTATTTATTTTTTGTGTGCCAAAGATCTGGGAGGAGTGAAGACTAAAAACAAGGCAACTAAAATGCTCGGTTTGCCTGCATGCACTTGGAATCCATTTCCGTACTAATAGGAAAAGCTGTTGAAAGCAGAACTATCAAACCCCTCCAAAATACTGTGGAACTGCTATTTCTTTCAGTTCTGACTCACTCTCAGTACTTGACCAATAATTTCTCCCATCCTAATGCAACTCTGCCATTTAGAAATATACCAGATGTTGACTATCATAAATACAACAAAAACAAATCCTAGTGTTGAGAGTGCTTTCCAGGGGTCCCGTATTCCAGACTGTGCCTATGGGCATACCCACAGTTTGGGAACCATTCAGTAGTGACAACTGGCTATGCTGTTTGTAAAGCCCTCCAGGGAATATAATTACACAACCAGTTTCACTACCTTTTAACTCTTACAATCAGAATATTTTCCCTTCAGTCTTCAACAAATCCCTCCCAGAGGCAATTTGAGGCCATTTTCTATTATTCCCTGTTCAGTGGAAATGGAGACCAGCTGCTTGCTTACCAGTCTACCCAGAATAGATACCTTGGCTCACACACAAATCAGTTTCAAAAGAACCAAAATGAATTGTGTACTACCTCCTGTAAACTTTCTTAAATGGCTAGATCACAGTAAGACGTTGGCAGAATTGTTTTATCCTACAAAAGAGTCAATATCATGAGAGACTCTCTTTATAAATGACCTTGCAAAAAAACAAAAGCAAAAAACATGAGGCTAAAGTTAGCTTTGGAAAGAAGCCATTCCGTTCAGTGTTCACCTCCAGAATACTAGCCACACTTCAACATACATTCAGTGTCCCTGTCTGCTATATTGCTGCCATGGTATGTTTCTTTTGGCTAGAACAGCCTCTTGCTTCTCTCATTTTTCTCACTGGTATGAATTGTAAACATAGTGAAATGTTGTTTTGCTCCTTCCAAACTAATTAGAACCCGTATTTGCTGAATATTATGTGCCTCTCTTTTTCATTCCCAATTTCAGAACATCAGCTTCCAAGGTGTGATTTCTTTATTTTCTACATATCCTCATTAAGCATTTACTATGTTCACAGCATAGTAAATGTTTAATGAGACCCGAGGAGTTGTGGGATGACATCAAGAACATCATACATGAAGAAAGCAAAAAGCCATTCAGAAGACAAAAAAGAAGGGAAAGGTCAAAATGGATGTCAGAAGAGACACTGAAACTTGCTCTCCAGTGTAGAGATGCTAAAGCAAATGGAAGAAATGAGGAGGTACAAAGCAGAACAGAAAATTTCAAAGATCAGCTTGAGAAGATAAAGCCAATTATTACAACAAAATGTGCAAAGATCAGGAATCAGAAAACCAAAAAGGAAGAACACGCTCAGCATTTCTCAAGCTGGGGGAACTGAAGAAAAAATTCTCTGGGCAAATTATTGAATGATGCAGGAAGCATCAAGAGAAGATGGAAGGAAGACACAGAGTCACTGTACCAAAAGGAAATGGTTCATGTTCAGCCATTTCAAGAGGTAGCATATGATCCAGAGCCAATGATACTGAAGGAGGAAGTCCAAGGTGCATTGAAGAAATTGGCAAAGAACAAGGCATCAGGAATTGATGGAATAAAAATTGAAATCTTTCGAGAACATGAGGTGGCACAGGAGGCACTCACTCATCTCTGCCAAGAAATTTGGAAGACAACTATCTGGCCAACTAATTGGAAAAGATCCGCATTTGTGCCCATTCCAAAGAGAGGTGACCCAATGGAATGCGGAAATCATCAGACAATATCCTTGCTATCTCAAGCTAGTAAAGTTTTGCTAAAGGTAACACAGTAACAGCTGAAAGCATACACTGACAGAGAACTTCCAGAGGTTCAAGCCGGATTCAGAAGATGCTGTGGAATGAGGGATATCATTGCTGATGTCCGATGGATCTTGGCTGAAAGCAGAGATATCAGAAAGATATTTATCTGTGCTTTATGGACTATGCAAAGGCTTTTGATTGTGTGGATCATGACAAGCTATGGACAACATTGTGAACTATGAGTATTCCAGAACACTTAATTGTGCTCGTGAGGAACGTGGACCTGGACCAAGAGGCAATTGTTCAAACAGAACATGGGAACACTGAATGGTTTAAAAAAAAAAAAATGTGTGACAAGGTTGTATTTTTTCACCATACTTATTCAACCTATATGCTGAGCAAATAATTCGAGAAACTGGGTTAGATGAAGAAAAACGTGGCATCAGGATTGGAGGAAGACTCATTAACAACCTGCGATATGCAGATAATACAACCTTGATTGCTGAAAGTGAAGAGGACATAAAACATTTACTGATGAAGATCAAAGAGCACAGCCTTCGGTATAGACTACATCTCAATGTCAAGAAAACAAAAATCCTCACCACTGGACTAATAAACAACATTCTTATCAATGGAGAAAAGATTGAAGTTGTCAAGGACTTCACTTCTCTTGGATCAACTATCAACACTTATGGAAGCAGCAGTCAAGAAATCACACAACGTATTGCATTAGGCAAATCTGCTGCACAAGACCTTTTTAAAATGTTGAAGAACAAAGATATCAGCTTGAGGACTAAGGTGCTCCTGACCCAAGCCATGGTATTTTCAATAACCTCATATGTACGCAAAAGCTGTACAGTGAATAAGGAAGACCGTAGAATAATTGATGCTTTTGAGTTATGGAGTTAGAGGCGAATATTGAAAGTTCCATGGGCTGCCAAAAGAACCAATAATCCGTTTTGGAAAAAGTGCAGCCAGAGTGCCCCTTGGAGGCCAGGATGGCCAAACTTCGGACATATTTTCAGGAGGGACCAGTCACTGGAAAAGGATATGTTTGGTAAGGTGGAGGGTCAGAGAAAAAGAGGAAGA
Organism: Chrysochloris asiatica; assembly: GCF_000296735.1. Classification (NCBI taxonomy): domain Eukaryota; kingdom Metazoa; phylum Chordata; class Mammalia; order Afrosoricida; family Chrysochloridae; genus Chrysochloris; species Chrysochloris asiatica. The sequence continues at coordinate 4,210,599 of NW_006408727.1, read as the reverse complement.
CCCCCCAACGAGATGGATTGGCCATGTGGCATCACCAATGGATTCAAGCGTGGCAACATAATTGGTCCAGGATTTTCACTGTTTTGTTCTGCTGTGCCTAAGGTTGCTATGAGTCGGTACGGATTCGATGGCACCTACCAACAAGATATTCATAGCCCACCATTCATCTATCATTTTGTTGTACTCTGGTGGCTTGTGTGTTGCTGTGATCTTTGAAGTTATGCCACCAATATTTAAATATCATCAGGTTCCCCCATGGTGGGCGGATTTAAGTGAAACTTCCAGATTAACAAAGACTAGTAAGGAAATGTGGACCACTTCTGTATGGTTAGCCCCTGTCAGATACCGTGCCAATAGTTGAAGACATTATGAATAGTAGCAGAACACTGACATATACAGTGCTGGAAGATGAGTTCCTCAGGTCATAATACATTCAAAATTTGACTGAGGAAGAGCTGTCTCCTCAAAGTAGAGTTCACCGTATTGAAGTAAATGGAGCAAAGCTTGCAGGACCTTTATTTGCTGATGGGGCACAATTCAAAATGAGAAGAAACAGTTGCAAACACCCATTACCAATCAGAACACAGAATTTCCAAAGTAGGAAACTAGGAAAATTGGAAGTTGTCCAAAATTAGATGGAATGCAGAGATTGATATCCAAGGCATTAGTGACCTGAAACAAACTGGTACTGGCAATTCTGAATCTAACAATCACATAGTATACTATGGAGGGCATATCAAATTGAAAAGGAATAGCATTTGCATTCATCATCAAAAAGAACATTTCCAGATCTATCTTGAAGTACAACACTGCCTATGATAGGATAATACCCATATTCCTACAAGGAAGACCAGTTAATACCACTATTATTCAAATTTACACACCAATCACAAAAGCCAATGACGATGTGGAACTGTAAGATAAGCACTGGACTGTTAACCACAAGGCTGGTGGTTCAAACCCACCAGCTGCTCCTTGGAAGTTCCATAAAAGGTCGCTTATGAGTCAGAACCAACTCAATGGCACATAACAACAACCAAGTTTTTCAGTCTGAAATTGATCACACATGCGATCAAGATACGTTCATAATTACTGGTGACTGGAATGAGAAAGCTGGATACATAGAGGAAGGATGAACACATAGACACAAAGGCAGTTGTTTGAATAAAACAAAGGGATAATGAATGTTTGAAATCAGGAAAAGTGTGTGCCATGGATGTATCCTTTCATCATACATATTCAATCTATAAAGTGAGGAAATAATATGAGAAAGTGGATTTTATGAAGAAGAATGTGGCATCAGGATTGGACGAAAACTCATTAGCAACCTGAGGCTTGTAGATGGCATAACCTTGTTTACTGAAAGTGAAAATGACTTAAAATACATGCTGATAAAGATTAAATACTACAGTCTTTTGTATGGATTGCAATTCAATGTAAAGAAAACAAAATCTTCATAAATGAACCAATAAACAACATCATGATAGATGGAGAAAAGTTTGAAGTTGTCAAAGACTTCATTTTGCTTGGATCCACAATCAACACTCATGGAAGCAGCAGTAAAGAAATCAAAGGATGAATTGCATTAGACAAATCCACTGCAAATGAAGTCTTTAAATTATTAAAGAGTAACTATTTCACTCTGAGACTAAGGCACATCTTACTCAAGACATGGAATTTTTAAATGCCTCACATGCATGCAAAGTTAGACAATGAATAATGAAGACCATAGAAAATTCGATGCTTTAGAATTATGTTGCTAGCAAACAGTATTGAAAGTACCATGGAAGGTCAGAAGATCAAATCTGTCTTGGAAGTAGTACAACCAGACTACTCTGTAGAATCAAGGATGACAGGAATTTGTCTCTTATTCTTTGGACATGTTGTCAGGAGTGGCCAATCACTGGAGAAGGACATAGTGGTTGGTAAAGTGGAGGGTTAATGTAAAAGAGGAAGACATGACAATAATTGTGAAGATGATGTAGGTTGGGCAATGTTTTGTTTTGTTGCTCATAGGGTTGTTAAGATTTGGAATTGACTTAATAGCACTTAACATCAACACATTCACACTATTATCAAGAGCACTTCGAAACTACCAGCGGTTCTGCGGGAGAAAGATGAGGCGTTCTGCTCCCATAAAGATTTACAGCCTAGGAAACCCTGTGCAGAGTCACCATGAGTCAGAACCGACTTCATGGTACTTAACAACAACAACAATGTGTGAGAACTAGATGGGGATTTATGGAGGAAAGAAATTCCTTCAACGAAGATACCTGGAGTGAAATTCAAACTATTACAACACAAATGGGTTTGAATTTATTCCCAATAAAAACACCCTTTTTGACTATGTGCCTTTCTGCTTTTGTCTCTTCTTTTAAATGACTGCTCATACAGACATCACTCTTTCTAGCTTCTAGTTAGCCCATGAATATTGCTATTTGTTGTTGTTGTTGCTAAGTACTGTAGAGTCGGTTCCGACCCATAGCGACCCTGTACAGGGTTTCCAAGGCTGTAAATCTTTACGGGAGCAGAAAGCCTCATCTTTCTCCCGCAGAGCAGCTGGTAGTTTCGTACTGCCGACCTTGAGGTTAGCAGCCCGATTCATAACCACTACCAGATTAGAGTTTATTAAAAAAAGGCATGGTGTGGTGCTTTAGGATAAGTACTGGACTGAAAACCTAAAGATCGGAGGTTCAAATCCACCAGCTGCTCCTTGGAAATCCTATACGAGGTCACTATGAGTGGATTGACTTAATGACACTTAAAAAAACAACAAAAGTTATAAAAAGAATGATGACTGTCAAGTCTCATTAAATTAAGCAACGAGCAATGGTACTAGCCAGCAACAGTTTCAAAATCAGTGCAACTAAGAATCTGAAGCAATAGTAAAAACAGCCATCTATTTTTGGTAAATTCTGATTGCACTGCATTGAATGTTTGGGGCAGACTTTAGATGAGGCAATCACATCTTGGTGCCATCTCAGAGAAGGGATCTTGGAGGGAAACAAACAAGCATATTCTTTCCTATCCATTCATCTTACCCATTGCAAATCCATGTCATGCTATTTCCTCTGCTATAGTAGCAGAGGATCTAAGCCACTTCTCCCTGCCTGAACCTATGTAGCCTACAGACCCTTCTCTGTTTCCACTCTGGCCTCTCTACAATCCATTCTCCACTGAAAAGCCAGAGTGATGTTGGTAAATGTCCCACAAAACATGCCATGCCCCTTATAAAACCTTCCAAATGATTCCCAGGGCATCTAGAATAAAATCCAAACTCCTTAATATGGTCTATAAGGCACTATAGATCTGACTTTGTCCACATCTCAGACCACCTTCAACTATTCGTTTTCCATGCTCCAGTCACTTCTACACTCCAGTAATGCTCCTTATATTATCCTAAACTATGTCACGTCTACAAGCCCTGTGAACCTCCTTTGGCCTTTTCCCAAGCCTGCCATAAATGACTCTACTTAAAATGCTGTTATTGTTAAGTGCCCCTGAATCAGTTCTGACTCATATTGACCCTGCATAGGTTTCTACGGAGTGGCTGGGGAGTTTAAACTGCCGACCTTGCAGATCAAACCAACTTTGCAGTCCAGTGCATTAACTTGCTGAACCACAATAGAAACTGATAAATTCAGTAAACAAAGTGAACAACAACAACAAAAAGTTTACATTTCTATGTTACAGCAAGAACTATCATGTAGAGTTCAAATCAAATCAAACCCCCCCACACACACAAAAAAAAAAACCCGAAAAAGCCCAAACCCACTGCCATTGAATCAATTGCTACTCATAGTGACCCTGCATAGGATATCTGAAGTTGTAAATCTTTATGAAAGCAGAAAGTCTCCTCTTGCTCCCATGAGGTGGCTGATGGATTTGAACTGCTGAACTTGTGGTTAATAATCCAGTACTTATCCTATGTTGTTTTTGTTAAGTGCTTATCCTATAACATCCCTAAATTTCACTACTAACCACCAATTTATTCATATTTATGAATCAATATAGTCTGTATGTAAAAATAGACTATAGTAGTATACATTTGGAAATGTGTATGTAGAAATGTTAAAATGAGTCTTGGTGTGGTTTTGTGGGTTAATGCGCTGGACCGCAAGGTCAGTTTGGACCTCAAGATCGGCGGTTCAAGCTCACCAGCTGCTCCTCAGAAATCCTATACAAGGTGGCTATGAGTTGGAAGCAACTCGATAAAAGCAACAACATATGTAGAAATAGTTTTTTGCTTTTGAGGAGAAAAGTGTTATTTTTAATAAACAATCTTCTTGGACAGTTGTTAGCAACAATGATAGATTTTAGATTTTGCAAAATCATATATATAT
>NW_006408727.1:4188506-4206156 GCF_000296735.1 Chrysochloris asiatica | reverse complement strand
TATATAACAACCTATCTGAACTGATTATAAATATTGAAAACATTTTTAACTTACAACTCCCAAATTTCAAAGGACATGCATGACCATCCATAGGGAAATCCACCAATCTCATGGGACACTCTGCACTTATGGTGAGTCTATGATGGAAAAAGGTAATTAAACAAAATCAGTCTTTCTTAAAAATAGTTTTATAGATCCCTTAAAATGGGCAAGAAGGAAGGAAGGAAAGGATTACCTCATTGTATATAAAATAGTGCCATTTCTCATAATTCTAAATAGCTTATTTGGAGCTGTCATATTATGTGAGACAGATTTCTTCCCATTCCTGAAGAAAGTATCAGGAGTCCATACTTTTGTTACCATCATATTGTTCAATCTCAAAATTTCAATGGGACCATCATATTTTAGTCTTTTGTCAATCCATGTCTGTCTGAAGAAGACATCCATTGTGTATTCCTAGGGAATGGAGTTTGTGACGCATTCAAATCACAGATGACTATACATAAATGTGCACATAAAATACATCAAATTATACCTTCTTTCCAATTCATAAAAATATTACCCCAACTAAAAAGAAAATTAATAGGAGCAGAAAATATTTTAAATCAATGGAGAAGAACCTGACAAAGTATTTTATGTCCATCCTGATACCTTAGTCTATTATTACATTTGTCTGATAAATAAACTACCATACATATTTGTCATTCAGAACAATAGTTATAATTTAATAAAACTGCCAACAGCAGGTAATTATAATTGTACTTTAATTTATACCAGGTACCAAAATGAGTTAATGTGTAACAAATATCATTGTGTAATTAATCTTAAAATAGAAGTCATTTTTTTTAAGACGTGATGAAATTTATAATAGTTGAGAGAACTTTTATCTTCACAAATTTTTGTATTAAATTTTGTCAAATAACTCAAGGATTTCAAATCACTAGAATCTTAAGGTCATAAAAAATAACCTCGTTGCTTTGTAACTTAAATATATTTTTTTATATAGGAGCAGAATTGAATGGAAGAATTGATCCTGGACTAATGCTTGGTAGTCTAAGCTCTTTGAGCATATAAGAGCTGAATGGAGAAAGAGATAGCTGAAAGAGATGATGCAACTGGACCAACATGAAATTTTAAAATGTAAGTCTCTTAGGACTAGAATCTAGTTTCACACGCAAACTAATTACAGTCTATAATTTTCTCTTCCTCAATAGTTTTCTCAGGAAAAACAAAAACAAAAACCCTAACACACATGATTAGCTATGGAGTCTTTTCTTTATTGGGAATGACTCCAAAACCAAGAACGCTTTAACGTTAAAGCTGAAATGTACAGTCACTGTCTTACTTCTAAGAAAACTTTGGGATCCAGTTATTCCTGACTCTGCTTTGCATGATTGACAACAAAATAAATAGTAATTCGCTTATTATTATTATTTTTTTTTCTGCCTGGTTTCTTCAAACCTCAAGAGTTACATTACATTTCCCAAATACCTACCATTTCAACATCTGAAACAGGACCAAAGCTGGTAACATATATGTCAGTTTTGACTTCTGTAACAGGACCTAGTAGGTGTGAAGTAAATAAGTGTGAAAAAATAATTAGCAATTTTCCAGGCTAGGTGGGTGAGATAATTAAAGAGTAAATACAGATGTGATATATCACTTCATGTTTTTACAAGCTTCTTATTTTTCAGTGAGATGACACATCTCTAAAAAAAAAAAAAGAGAGAGAGAGAAAGAGAGAATAGCAAAACCAAGAAATATTGTTTACTTATAGTCAAAAAGATACCCAAATTACTTACCAGGAGCCTTGTTTGTTCAAGGATCTATCACCCCTGGGGGCTGTCACCACAGGCAGTGCCAAAACATAAAAACTTTTAGCAATTGAAGGTTTTTATAGTCCATCAGTGGACTGAATTTTAGGAAACAGAGAGCTGTTAAAAAAGTAGCCACAGGAATAAGAAAGAGACAAAACACAATGGCTATGAGAAATTCATCTTTGGATGATTGAGGACACTGCTAAATACTGAAGCTCAAACAACAAAACCGGTATTCCTATCACCTTTAACAGAGGTGAACCATCCACTGGTGACTGAGCTCCATCCCTCATCCTCTCCCACTTACTAGCCATGTGACCTTAGGCAAGTTAGTTAACTTGTCAACAGCAGCAATAACACCTATTGTGCCTCAAAAACCCTATACTGGTTTGCTATGAATCAATACCCATGTGAGGGAACTTAACAACAACAATGAGAAGCAAGACTCTGTGAGTCCTGGTATGGTGCTGTAGGATCAGCACTGAACCATAAGGTTGGCTTCAACTGCAAGGTTGGTGGTTCAAACTCACTAGCAACTCCATGGAAACCCTAAACAGAATCGCTATGAGTTGGAACTTAATCAACAGCATTTAACAAAAACAGCAAGAATGTTGGTAGTGTCATATGAAACACTAAACACAGCAACTCACACATAAAAAAACAACAACACAGTAAATGTTAACTTTCCTTAGCTTTCAATAATGGCAACTACTGAGATTTTTTCCGATGTCAAAATAAACAGCTGCTTCTTGGAAACCTTATACAAGGTTACTATGAGTCAGAACTGACTCCAAGGCTCTTAATAACAGCATCAAATAAGACTGGGTCATCAGCATATGTAATGGCTGTGTTTGGCAGAAGAAATAGGTGGGCACATCATAACAACGTTACTCTCACAGATTTTAAACAAAGGAATAGTCCCATAATCTGGATTTAGCATGATGGTTAAATTAAGGAGTTCTAGAATTAGTTCAAATCTCACTGAAACATTTTCTAGTTACATGACTTTAATTAAGTCACTATCTTCATTTGTAAAGGTTTAATGTTTATTAACTGAAAAAGAATCTGTCCCATTTTCTAGACCATATGTGTTCCATAATGGTAGCTGTTGTTAAGTGTCAAGGAGTAGCTTTAGACTCATAGAAACCCTGTATAGGGTTTCCGTGGAGCTGCTGGTAGGTTTGAACCACCAATGTTGCAATTAAAACTGACGTTGCAGCCCAGTGCTTGTCCTGCAGCACTACACCAGGACTGCAATGGTTATCGTTGCTATTGTTAAGTGCCACTGAGTCAGTTCGGACATATAACAACTGTGTGTAGGGTTTCTGAGGAGCGACTGGTGAGCCTGAACTGTTGACCTCACAGTCCAGCACATTAACCCACAGCGCCACACCAGGACTCCAATGGTAGCTGTTGTTGTTGTTGTTGTTATGTGCTGTGGAGTTGGTTCTGACTCATAACGACCCTGTACAGGGTTTCCAAGGCTGTAAATCTTTATGGGAGCAGAAAGCCTCATCTTTCTCCCGCAGAACAGCTGGTAGTTTCGAACAGCTGACCTTGCGGCTCTCAGCCCGATTCGTAACCACTACGCTATAGTTATTATTATATATAATGTGGAATTTTATTATGAATATCTTTTCAACAGTTTTGAATGAGTGATGTGTTACTGAGTGTGTGGCCAGAGGCTAGATGCTTCAAATAAAAAGAATAGCAGCTGCTTTCAAGGTGGATTATTTCCTTGGGATACTGGTTGGGTGATTTCAATGAAAGTGAGAGAAAAAGTATAGATCAGACTGATCTATTATGAGTTTTAATTAAAAAAACAACAACAAAATCATTTCTAACTCCCTTTGGGAAAGAGAGAACATTAAGTGTGAGAAGCTAACTGAATTTTTATTTGCATGAGAAATCAGAAAAAACAATAAAAATGACAGTAATTAGCTCCTTAAAGTCGAATTGCTCCAAAAATAGTTAGGTAATCCAGGAAGTAGGAAATACAAGTTGGACCTAAGAACAACAATAGGTTAAAGATAGGGAAAAATGATTCTGTCATTCTTAAAGGATCTTGTACAAGTATTGAAAGGCAGAAAACACCGTGTCACTGCAAGTCAGGGCTAGGAAAGATAGTTCCTAAAACAAAAAAAGGCTGGTAGGTCCTAGCAACTGGACTATGTGAAAACATGGCAGACATATTAAAACTTACTTTGAACATCATCTTGGGGCAGTGGCATGGTATTTTCAATAGTTTCATATGCATGTGAAATTTGGACAGTTAATAAGGAAGACCATAGAAGAATTCATGCATCTGAGTTAAGGTTTTGGAGGAAAAGATCAAAAGCACCATGAACTGACTGAAGAACAAACAAATCTGTGTTGGAAGAATGCTTCTTGGAAGCCAGGATGCCGACACTTAATCTCTTTTTGGATATATTATCAGAAGGAACTGGTCCCTGGAGAAGGACATTATGCTAGGTAAAGTGAAAAGTCAGCAAAAAAGAACAAAGCCCCAAATAAATGAGTAGGCACAGTGGCAGCAGCGATAGGCTCCAGCTTAACAATGATTTTGAGGCTGGAACAGGACTAGGCATGTTTCATTCCATTGAACATAAGGTTGCTATCAGTCAAAATGGACTCAATCTTACCTAACAAAAACATGCATTGGGGGCTCCAAAAATTTTGTGGAAAAATGGAATTAAAAGGTAATGTGTTTTGTTTTTTCTCCCCACAAATGGTTGAAGCTCCTTCACATGTATGCTAATCTTTATAGTTATACTGAGTCCATGGTCACTGGTCCTTTCAAATTCTTATATACTTTTTTAATGAATCTTGGAAATTATATTCAGAATTATAGCTTCAGTATCTGTTTGTGATCATATATAACATTTAATTCATATGAAAATATGGATTATTACTTACAACAACTTTATCTATTTGAATGATTTAATCTTGAAACCATATTTTCTGTTATTCATATATCCATTACAATATTGTAAGCCATATTTAGTTTAAAACAAAGGAAGTACCATGAAGACAAAAGACAGTTTGAAGATCAGGGCCTAAATGCAGGAATTAGAGATTACAAATTTGAAAGACAACATCTTTCTGAATTATAAGGAGACACATTGTCCATTTGTGGATTTCCATGGAAAAAAGGTTAAGGATAACTAGGGTTGCTGATGCGATATGGATCGAACCTCTCTTTCATGTTGTTGTGTGCTGTTGAAAGAGTCTTACTCATAGCTACACTATCAGAGAGACTAGAAACTGCCCATTAGAATTTCCTGGACTGTAATCTTTGTGGGAGCAGATCTCTAGGTCTTTTCTCCTGTGGAGACTCTAGCAGGCACCAATTTCTGATCTATTGGTTAGCAACTGAGTGCTTAACAATTACACCATCAGGATTCCCTTGCAATTTCTCTAACTACCTGAAAACATACACAAACCATGCTTGGAGTCCTCCAGATATAATGAGAGTGGATATTTGAGGCTAGTCTTGAGCATGCTGTGGATACGTTCATTACTCAGGATGCAGAAGGCATTGGAAAAGTCGCAAAATCAAAATATTTCTATAATATCTATGAGCCAGCATCATTCACTAGAATAACTGGCTGGATTTTTTTTTTTTTCTCCATTTTTGGATGATGTTATTTCAATCTTGAAAATAAAGAAAGAAACAGCTGTGCTAAATCAAACATCAGACATAAAGACATTTTTTCATTAAGTCTTTTATACGTAAGCATCTTATATGGAAGCTTCCAACATTGCTTTGTAGTTTTTAGACTCTGCAGTCTGAGCTATACTTTTTCTCTCATATTTTCAAAAGAAACTTCTTCAAAAAAATCTTTGTCCAAATCTCCCATTGAGATTGCACTCCAGACAAACAGAAATGTTGCAGCACAGTTTCCAAAGTAGCTTCTATGACTATGGCGAGATATAAGTCAAAGAAAAATCAGTATACTCTATGTCCTTCTTAAAATTATATGATACTCAATATACTGTTAAATTTTCTGAACAAAAAACTCTACGTCGTAATTTGAACCAGAACTCAGAATTTAGTTAATCATAGAAGCTTGTTTTCACATAACCCTACTAACCTCTTGAAGAACTAGCATTTTGGGAAACAGCCTTTAGAAATATTGATGAAATAGATTAGGAGTCAAGGGTCTCTTAGTCCCATATCTTTTGCTAATTGAGCGTGATTTGGGGTGGGAAAATATAAGGCATGTTGTGACTGAACTTTAACCATCAGGTTCATTCCATCTCTAACTTTTTGACTTATTAAACATTTTACGATATTCAGAGAGAATTTTTGTTAATGCCCTTTGCCAGGATAAACTCATTAAAAATCAATAAAGATAGATTGAAGATATGTATATGTCTCTGTGCAATCAAGGGCCATACATCGCAGACCCTACTTATGGCACCAGTGGTATCAAACCAGCCCTTGGAAATTAAGACCACCATGAAAAATTGTGTGGGGAAAACAAATCCCACTCCACACGCCAGCTGCATCATTTGGAAATCTCAGGTTCCCATTCCCTGTTTGGTTTAGACCTAAGTTTTCTTGTACTTCCATATCCCAACCACCTGGGGCTGGGTCAGTGAGTGCCTACCAGAAGCTAAGGGATTCCTCTCCACTCCCTTCACTTCACACCAGCCAGTCCTTTCTGTAGTTCATCCCCAGTCATTTGAGGCTGTGTCAGCAGGTACAAGATAAAAGTTTGAGATTCAATATGACTCCCTCCATTTCAGGCTAGCTGTATCTCCCTGATGCACTGGGTCCAATAATTCATGGAGCTCATGGGAAACACCACACCTGTGCTAACAACTTTAACATAACAAAAGAAGATACAAATATAGAAACACGTAGGGCAAAGGTCTGGGAGGAGTACCAGTGCAGAACTTCCAAGTCACCAGGGGATGTGCTTACTTCCTAAGAGCATACAAATGCTCTTCCCAACCCAGAAGTCCCCCTTCTGAAGTCCTTGCTGGCCTCACCATGTGGTCATAATAAATTACATAATGCCTCATGAGACTTAAGTCAATATTAGAGCACAGCTTGTCAAGCTCTCAGGAACCCAGAGCAAAAAGTCAAACTGCTTTCTGCACCTCACAATACTGACCTTATATTTTCATGAATAACCACTGAAATCCGTCATGAAAGGCATTTTAATTTCTGTTTCCTACTATCCTCATCTTCCACTCTGTGACTAAAGGTGTTTATACCTTACTTCTAACCTTCTATTGTCTCAGACTTAACTATAAACTAGTTCGAATGGGGCTTGAATACAACTGATTGGGAATCCTGGTGCAGCACTGTAGGATAAACACTGGACTGCTAACAACAAGGTCAGTGTTTCAAATCCACCAGCCACTCCTGGATAACCCCATACAGTGTTGCTATGAGTTGGAACCAGACTTGATGGTACTTATTAACAACATATTACTCCCTAGTGTGAGAGATCTACTTCTCTGGATTACAAAAGTAGATGAATCTAAAGATCATTTCAAATGCAATGAAGCAACTTGACATAGCAAAACAAAACAAAAAAAAAACATATGAATTAAACCCAAAGTTATTACTTCATATTATGTTGTTATGTGCCGTGGAGTTGGTCCCAACTCATAGTGACCCTGTACATGGTTTCCAAGGCTGTAAATCTTTACAGGAGCAGAAAGCCTCATCTTTCTCCCGCAGAACAGCTGGTAGTTTTGAACTGATGACCCTGAGGTTAGCAGCCCAATTCGTAACCACTACGCTACCAGAGCTCCTTACTTCATATTATAGGCAAATAAAATAGACAATATAAAGTATGTCAATGATTTATCTTATTTTTTCAGTGATTTTCCAAGTTTCAAGTGCCTTTATATAAACTGTCCCTTTTGATAATTGCCACAACCCTAAAAAGTAAGCAATGCAGTTGGACTATCTCAAATTAAGAAGTTAACGCACAGAGAACTTACACGGTATCCCAGAAGTTACCAGGGTGGTAGATAACAAAGACTTCAATAAAGCTTTTCTCTCACCTATATACCCAAGGCTTTCGATTGTGTGGATCACGGACAACATTGTGAAGTATGAGTATTCCGGAACACTTAATTGTGCTCATGAGGAATCTGCACCTGGACCAAGAGGCAGTTGTTCAAACAGTACATGGGAACACTGAAAGATTTAAAATTAAGAAAGGTGTGTGACAAGGTTGTATTATTTCACTATACTTATTCAACCTGTATGTTGAGCAAATAATCCGAGAAGCTGGGTTATATGAAGAAAAACATGGCATCAGGATTGGAGGAAGATTCATTAACAATCTGCGATACGCAGATGATACAACCTTGCTTATTGAAAGTGAAGAGGACTTAAAATACTTACTGATGATCAAAGACCACAGCCTTTGGCATCAATTGCATCTCAATGTAAACAAAACAAAAATCCTCACCACTGGACCAATAAACAACATTCTTATCAATGGAGAAAAGAATGAAAATTGTCAAGGACTTCATTATTCTTGGATCAACCATCAACATTCATGGAAGCAACAGTCAAGAAATCAAATGATTTATTGCATTAGGCAAATCTGCTGCACAAGACCTTTTTAAAGTGTTGAAGAGCAAAGACGTTAGCTTGAGGCCTAAGGTGTGCCTTTCCCAAGCCATGGTATTTCCAGTAGTGTAGTGGTTACGAATCGGTCTGTGAACCGCAAGGTCAGCAGTTCGAAACTACCAGCGGTTCCGCGGGAGAAAGAGGAGGTGTTCTGCTCCCATAAAGATTTACAGCCTTGGAAACCCTGTGCAGGGTCGCTATGAGTCGGAACCGACTCCACGGCACTTAACAACAACAACAACAACAAGGAAAACCGTAGAAGAATTGATGCTTTTGAGTTATGGTGTTGGAGGAAAATGTCAAAAGTGCCATGGGCTGCCAAAAGAACCAACAGATCTGTGTTGGAAGAAGTGCAGCTAGAGTGTTCTTTGGAGGCCATGATGGCCAAACTTTGTCTCTCATACTTTAGACATATTGTCAGGAGGGACCAATTGTTGGAGAAAGCTATTATGTTTGGTAGGGTGGAGGGTCAGAGAAAAAGAGGAAGACCCCTAACAAGATGGATTGGCAAAGTGGCAGCATCAATGGGCCCAAGCGTGACAGCAAGTGTAAGGTTGACCCCGGACCAGGCAGTGTTTCGTTCTGTTGTTCATAGGGTCGCTATAAGTCGGTACCAACTGGATGGCTCCTAACAACAATAACAATATACCAAAGGCTCATTGTGATTATGTAGGACAAAGTAGAAATGCCTCATAGGTTTTTCAAGAACATACATTTTTATGGAAGCCGACTGCTATATATCTCTCCCGCAGAGTGGCTGTTGGATTCGAACCACTGGCTATAAGGTCCTAAACAGCCTGAATATAAGTTTTCTGCAAGCACCCTCCAATCCCTCAAACAAATTTTTTAAATTTCCCTTCTTCCTTATGAACATCTTCCAGATGATAGTTGAAAATTGTTAAAGCAGTCCCTGATATGTAGGTTTTATGGCTGTTGTTGTTGTTAAATACAGTTGGGTTGATTCCCACTCATACCAATCCTGTATAGGGTTTCTGAGGAAGGCTGGTGATTCAAACCAACATTCCAATCAAGTGCTTACTTATCCTACAGTGCCACACCAGGACTTCTCAGTGACTGTTAGGCAGAGGTGTAGGTCTTAGTGACAGATTTATTCATGTACATGAAATATGGATGTCATTAAATATCAAGTCTTGCACATGAATTAATTGCCATGAATCAAATTGATTTTTTTTTTTTTTTTTTTTTTAACAACAAGGTTAAATGCATTGACCCCAAACTGAAGTTTTTTGTTGTTAGTGATGACAGCTAGTTGGTGAATTGGAGGGCTTCCTTGATGCTGCACTTTTGGCACAGAGATAAATAATATTGGCCCTTCTACTAAAATTCTAACTCATAATCTTTGTCTGATTTTGACTGGGCATATATACAAAATGGTTGATTAAGCCTCAAGTAAATTCTATCATCAAAAATAGCTAATTTGGATGAAATAGCTCCTAAGTTCTAAAAACCCCTTGTCTACCAAGAGGTTTTTTCTGCCTCTATTTTTGTTATTATTAGTATTTTAAAACTCTCAATAAACTCTTAAATTCTATACATTCCTTCACCTGCTCTATAAAGATGTGATAAAGCAGCAAGCGTTTTCTCTTAACTTTAATAACCAACATTTATTTTCTAACACCTCCTTGAAGAATCCCAGTGTGATGCTATAGGATAAGCATCAGACTCCTAGCCACAAGGTTGGTGGTTCAAAACCATAAACTGCTCCTTGGGAACTCTATACATGGTTACTATAAGTCAGTACTGACTAAATGTCACTTAACAAAAACTGTGATTATTTGGGTGTATGGTTGTTGTTGTTGTTGTTTTATTAAGTGCCATTGAGTCAGTTCCAACCCATAGCAACCCTGAGTAGGTATCCAAGGAGTAGCTGGTGAGCTTGAATGATGGCTCTGTAAAATAAGCACTGGACTGGGAACCACAAGGTCAGCAGTTTGAGCCCACCAGCTGTGCTGCAGGAGAAAATGCTGAGGCTTTCTCTGTTCCTGTAAAGGTGTACAGCCTCAGAAACCTTATAAAGGGTCACTGTAAGTTGAACTGACTGGATGACACTTAAAACTGTGAATATTTGCCCACTGAATTGAGTTTATCAATTCAAAGATTCATTGTAATAAATAAAATGCAGGAACTATCAAGCATTTTGATAAACAGTATATAAAATGTATATAACCAGTTTAAGGACTATTGAGCTATTAATAGGATCATCTCTCTTCTGTTAGGTGTTGAGATTCTATACTTAATGACTTTTCCATCTGATTATTTAGCTCAGTCCCCTTCAGTATCAGTTTTGTAATTAAGATTTAGTCATTGTTCACTGTAATATATCAACTTTATTTGAGAAGGCATGGCACTTCCTTTTGCCACAGGATGAGTCAGACATGTGCTTTCAACAGTTTAGGCTAGAGATTGCCCTTACACTCTTCTATTCTACAGTTTTCTTGAATATAATCATATGGGAAGGGAGCAGAAATAAGAGACAGAAGGATACTAAAACTTCCCCTTCAGCTGCTCCTGCAAGGTTCTGTGATCTGTTTTCTGTTGGTCATCTTAGCTGATCCAGGTTATTTTACATCAGTTACGGATGAAATCAAGGCCCAAAATGTGCTGACTGATTAATTTAATCCTGATTAGCTAGCTGTAAATGTAATTGGTAATGATGACTCAACTAAATCATCAAGATTAATCTTCTGATTATAAAAAGGGTGGTCTCAAATTATACAAAGGAACTTGAAAAACTACTCATGGAAAAATTGCATTATCCTTTAAATTTTTCAACAAACATTTTGAATTCCCTTCATGTTTCTTTGATACAATATATCATCTTCTCCTCTGTTAGGTAATATTAATCAGACTACAAGCCCCAGACCTTAAAGTTTTCTAAGGTTCCATCTCCAAAGTCTGTGATCACATGAAGATCCAATCTTTAGAAATGATCAGGGATTCATTTAATGGAAGGCAATCTTGCTCCAATCCACCCAACTCTCTACAATTCTCCCCACTATTTCAGCGGAACCTGGCTAGATTACCTTGCCTTCTACCTAAGCAAATCTTTAACCAGAAAATAACTCCATGTTCAGTTAGTTTAGGAGCACAGTGGCTACATATGATAAGCACCAGACTGTGAACCACTAGGACCTCTCCGTTGGAATCCACCAGCTGCCCTACCTGATAAAGATGAGGCTTTCTGATCCTGTGAAGATTTAGAAGGAGCTGTGGATTAATGCACTGGACTGCAAAGTCAGTTTGAACCATAAGATAGGTAGTTTAAGCTCACCAGTTGCTTCCTGGAACCCTATACAGGGTTGCTATGGGTCGGAATCAACTCGACGGCACTTAACAACAACAACAAACCCTATAGGAGTCCTGATGTAGTGTTGTAGGATAAGCACTGGTCCACAGGGTTGACTTGAACCATAAGGTGGGTGGTTCAAATCCACCAGCCACTCCTCGGAAACCCTACACAGGTTGCTATGAGTCACTATGAGTCAGAACTGTCTCAATGACACTTAGCAACAACAACCTTTATTTTAGGTACCCTTACATTTTAGGAGTCCTGGTGTGTGACCTTATGAGTTAATGCGCTGGAACACAAAATCAGTTTGAACCTCAAGGACAGCGGTACAAGTTCACCAGCTGCTCCTCAGAAACCCTATACAGGGTTGATATGGGTCGGAACCGACTTGACGGCACTTAGCAACAATAACATTATTTTAGGGTCAATAGTTTGAAATGACAAATAACTTCTGGGAAGAGAAACAACGAAATTTTCTTACACTTGCCAAAGGTGAAGTGGTGGTGGTTATGTGCATTGGAGTTGGTTCCGACTAACAGTGACCCTGTATAGGGTTTCTGAGGCTGTAAATCTTTTTGAGAGCAAAAATCCTCATCTTTCTCATGAGGAACCGCTGGTAATTTTGAATTTCTGACTGTGAGATTGGCAGCCGGACTCATAACCACTATGCTACCAGAACTTCTTCAAATTCTACCAGGCTAAGAGGAAGAGATACTGTCCCTTTAGGAATGTCACACTCAACCCAAATGACGATGTGTCTTCCAGTTTTTCTTCTTACTGTTGTTGGTAAGGTCATCAAAGCAAAACGGAGCTAGCTTTGTCTCTTTTCTTCTAACCACATCCTAGAGAATTTACTCATTTTGTTCTTAATGGACTTGCTACTTCCATTCTGCAATCTCCAGTCGCAGGAAAAGATCATAATCTGTTCACCAAGTTGTTGTTGTGTGTTGTTGAGTCGACTCTGACTCACAGCTACCATATATAGGGTTTCCAAGGCTGTAAGTCTTTATGGGAGCAGAAAACCTCATCTTTCTCCCATGGAAAAGCTGATAGATTCAGACTGTTGACTATGCAGATAGAAGCCCTACTATGCCAGCAGCACCCCATTGCCATTGTGTAACAGATAATTTTTCATTAAGTCAGGTAATGTATATATGTTATTGTTAAGTGCCGTCAAGCTGATTCCGACCCATAGCTACACTGTATAGGGTTTCCAAGGAGAGACTGATAAACTTTACAGTCTGACGCTTTAACCCACAGTGCCACATACATTTTTTTATATTAGAAAAAAGTTTTGTTTTAAGCTTTTATTATGAATCGAGTGATGGTTAGCATGGCAGAACATCGGTTTTGTACTTTGTTTCATTGCAGTGATTACAGTCAAATCATGTATATTTATAAGAAAAATGCAAGTTTCTCACAAAAGTAGCTTTCTAGAAATTTTATAAGGGGCATGAAGTGGACAATATGATGAAACTCTCTTAGATAGTATCAAATATCTTAAGGCAATGAGTTGCTGAGCCTTGGGACTCAGGACCATAGTCCCAGGGGACACTAGGGTCAATTTGTGTAACAGAGTCCACAAAGACAATTCTCTACATCCTACTTTGGAATAATATCTGGGGTCTTAAAAGCTCATGAGTGGCCATCTAAGGTGCAGGTATTGGTCTCTCCTTGTATGGAAGAAAGAAGAGAGATGAGAACTGAAAAGACTTGGAATCAACTAGTCCAAATGACTGATGGAACATGTGAACATCAGTCTCTATGACACTGAAACCAGAAAAACCAGATGGTGCCTGGGTATCATGACCAAATGTTCTGAAAGGGATCACACTACAATGTCCCAGATAGAGTGGGAGGAAAGGTGGAACAAAACTCAAAATATATATATATATATATTTTTTTTTTTTTAAAAAGACCAGGTTTACTGGTCAGAAAGAGACTGAAGGAACCTGAGTCTATGACCCTAGAACACTTTTCAGGTCTGGAAAGAAACTCACCTTAGTGGCCCAACTTTTAGCCAGTCAGTAAACAGGTACATAGTGGGGACCACAATGCTAGTAAGCTATACTCATCATGGAACGGTCACTCATTGAAAATCAAAAGGGCATCATTTTCCTAAAGACAAAGTTGAGAAGGGATGGGAAGGTGGAGGCAGGAACCACAGGGGAGAAGCAGGATAGATCTTGTTTCATGGAGGGAACTGCAATCATTGAGATGAAATAAAGTCTATGATTTATTAAATGTAAAACCGATGAGCCTGTTTGCAAACCTTCACTCAATTCACAATACAAAGTTAAATAATAATAACAAACAAATAAGACTGAAATGTTTTATGTGCAACATTTCAGTGCGTATTTGGAAATGTAGGATAAGCACTGGATCACAAAGTCAGTTTAAAAAACAAGGTCAGTGGTTCAAACTCACCAATTGCTCCTCAGAAACCCTATACAGAGTTGCTAAGAGTAGGAACCAACTCAACAGCACTTAACAACAAATAACACCATGACATGGGATAGAAATTCTCTATTATTCCACAAACACAAATATTTATGAAGCCATCTAGAATAAATGCAGAGAAAATTATCATTGTTAAAAATGGCACTTAAAAGTTTTAATGCCAATGGAAATTGCTGTGGACAGATGTTAATTACTAAAAATATTAATTACTAGAAATTAATACATATGAATATTGGGCTGCTGTTAGGTGCCATCAAGTCAGTACTGACCCAGAGAGACCTTATGCACAGCAGAAAGAAACATTGCCCAGTCCTGGGCCAACCTCACTACTGTTGCCACGCTTGAGCCCATCGATGCTGCCACTTGGCCAATCCATCCCATTGAGGGTCTTCCTCTTTTTCTCTGACCCTTCACTTTACCAAACATGATATCCTTCTCCAGTGACTGGCCCCTCCTGACAATATGTACAAAGTATTAGAGAAGAAGTTTGGCCACCTTGGCCTCCAAGGAGCACTCTGGCTGCACTTCTTCCAAAATGGATCTATTGCTTCTTTTGGCAGCCCATGGCACCTTCAATACTCTCCTCCAACACCATAACTCAAAAGCATCGATTCTTCTGTAGTCTTCCCTAGTCACTGTCCAGCTTTCACATGCATATGAGGTTATTGAAACTATACTGGCTTTGGTCAGGTGCACCTTAGTCTTCAAGCTGAAATCTTTGCTCTTCAACACTTTAAAAAGGTCATGGGCAGCAGGTTTGCCTAATGCAATACATCGTTTGGTTTCTTGACTGCTGCTTCCAATAGTGTTGATAGTTGGGTACTTAGAGCAAATTCAAATAATCAATTACAATCAAGAATTTCATAAACTGATATAATAAGGTTTTGCATATAGACCAACATTTAATGGAGAGATTTCAGTGACAGCATTGTTGTGATGCTGTTCATGTGTTTCAGAGTTAAGTGCTAATTTCTAGTTCAGATCAACTTTGAAATGTTTAATCCTCTCCAAACTATTATAAAAAGTTTCAATCAATATTCAAAATTACCCTGGAAATTTCATACAGCTCATTTTACTATAAAACCACCACTTCTAACTAATCCCAGAAGTATAGTCTATTAAGTCTTTAATCCAGATGAATCAAAAGTAAGGAACACATTATGTTGGGCATTTGGAAGTGTCATAGAAAATGTTCTTTGAGGTTGAATGAGATTCTGAAAACATGATTAGTAAAGAGATTCCATTCAATTCTTCATTCAACAAACACTGATTGAGTGAGCACCTGCGTATGCCAGGTTCAATGGTAAGCAAGACTCATGAGTTTACTGCCTCAAGAAATTACTATGCTCTTAGGGAATTAGATTATAAATAGTAAAGAAAGAAATGAAATTATAGAATGCTATACCATTCCTTAGAAGGAACAAAACAGGTAAGAGACTGAAATGAAATGTTACTCTAGATTTGTTCCCAGAGCTATGAAGCTGTTACTTTTGAAAAAAAAAAAAAAAATTAATTTTCTTTTAATTGTGGCAAGTTCATTCATAACAAATCATTTGCTATTTCAACATTTTTTACATATATTCTTCAGTGACATTACTTAAGTTCATCCAGCTGTTCAACCACTACCCATTTCTAAACTGGTTCTAGCAGTGACCTTTGCATGAAAACCAAGAGGCTGCGCATGAGCCATTGTTCAAGTTTGGAGAATTGCATTCCAGACAGAGAGAACTGCAAAAGGTCCATCGTTGGAAAGAACTCAAAGTGTTCAGAAAAGAAGTAGTATGGCTGGAGCAAAGCAAGGAATTCAATGGAAAGAAATTTAAGCCACAAAGTTAGGATTAAAACCAAGGCATAGGGGTCAGATAGCACTTACCTCCTGAGGACATATTCTGGAGAGTGGCATCTTTAAGCAACAAGTTTAAGCTATATATTAAGGTGGCAGTTGTTAAAACTATGTGTCTAATAACTCACAGAAATTACAGAAGAATAAAATAATTATTCTTTTGTTCCACTGCTGTTCTGCCAAATTTTCTTCCTCTAATATCTAAACCAGCCCTACTTCTGCTTATAGGCTGTGGTTGTTGTTGTTGTTGAGTGCAGTTGAATCGATTCAGACTCACAGTGACCCTGTATAAGGCTTCCAAGGAACAACTGGTAAGTTTGAACTGCTGACCTTGTGGTTCAAACCATCCTTGAGGTCAAGTGCTTATTCTACAGTGCCACACCGTGACTCCTTAGGCTGTGATAGAAGAATTGACTTTTATCCCACGATCACTGGAACGCCATGAAGGGTTTGAAGTATGGAAATTAAACGAACATAATTTTGAGAAAAATCATTCTGGCAGCTGTCTGGACAACAGCATTTAGAGAGGTAAAAATAGAAAAAGGGTTCTTATTATTCAAGTCCAAAAGGAGTTCTGGTGACACAGTGATTAAGTTTTCAGCTGCTAACCAAAACATCAGCAATTTGAACCCACTAGCTGCCACTCTAGGGAGCAAAAATGTGGCAGTCTACTTCCATAAATATTAATCCTTGTCAGCAGTACAGCAGACAACAGGCATTCCTGATTGGAAAACTGGATTATCGGCCCCAGATATGAAGCAGAGAGTGCAGTAGCAAAGATGGTTGGTGTCTGACCTCCTCTTCCTTCACAGGAATTGTCCTTAGGCTGATTTTACATTTGATTCTTTCCCCCTTGTGAAGTCAGAGGATGTCAGACATGACCCCCACATGGTTCTTGCACAGTTAAATTAAAGTGCTTCCTAATTAAAATAGGAGCACTGGTCTGGCACTTTAAGATACAAGCACTGGACTGTTAACCACAAAGTCAGAAGTTCAAATCCACCAGCCACTTTGGGAAACACAATACAGGATCACTGTGGGTCAGATGATACAACCTTCATTGCTAAAAGTTAAGAAGACTTAAAATACTTATTGATGAGTATCAAAGATCACAGCCTTCTGTATGAATTGCATCTCAAAGTAAAGAAAATAAAAATCCTTACCACTGAACCAATAAACAACATTCTTATTAATGAAGAAAAATTATCAATGACTTCATTTTTCTTGGATCAACCATCAACACTCATGGAAGCACCAGCCAAGAAATCAAACGATGCATTGCATTAGGCAAATCTGCTACACAACACCTTTTTAAAGTGTTGAAGAGCAAAGATGTCAGCTTGAGAACAAAGGTGAACCTAACCCAAGCCATGGTATTTTCAATAATCTCATATGCACACGAAGCTGGACAGTAAATAAGGAAGATTGTAGAAGAATTGATGCATTTGAATTATGGTTTTGGAGGAGACTATTGAAAGTGCCATGGGCTGTCAAAGAACAAACAGATTTGGGTTGGAAGAAGTTCAACTAGAGTACTCCTTGGAGGGTAGGATGGCCAAACTTCGTTTCTCATACTCTGGATATAGTGTCAGGAGGGCACAGTCCCTGGAGAAGGA
>NW_006408727.1:4157631-4188406 GCF_000296735.1 Chrysochloris asiatica | reverse complement strand
CCCCCGCAACAAGATGGATTGGCAAAGTGGCAGCATCCATGGACTCAAGCGTGGCAACAATTGTGAGGTTGACCCAGGATTGGGCAGTGTTTCGTTATGTTGTGCATAGGGTCATTATGAGTCAGTACTGACTCAATGGCACCTAACAACAACAACAATGGGTCAGAGACAATTCAACAACAATTAAAAGAGACATTGTATCTGACTGATATGTATAGCTTCTCTGGAACCAATCATAGGCCTTAAGTTTACTGAGAAAGAGTCCTGGTGTGGTGCTGTAGGATAAGCACTGTACTGCTAACCAAAGGGTTACCAACTCAAACCCACCAGTAACTCCGCGAACCTATACAGAGTTGGTATGAGTCATAACCAACTCAAAGGCAACTTAACAACAACATGCATTTAAGAACGAAAGCTTAGTGATTAAGTGCTTTAAAAAGGTGCAATGATTATGTGCTAGGCTGTTGATCGAAAGGTCAACAGTATAAACCCACTAGTAACTCAGCTGGAGAAAGATGTGGCAGTCCACTTTCCTAAATATCACAGCCATGGAGACCCTTGGGTGCAGTTCTCCTCTGACCTGTAGAGTTTCTAAGAATCGGAATCAACGCAAAGGCAGTGGGTTTGGTTTCTGGTTTTTATGCAACTAACAATAATTTTTAAGACACTTCCTCCATAGAAAAGGGTGGAAAAACACTCAACAAATTAGAGATACAATGGAAATTCCTTAACATAATTAAGGGCATATATGCAAAACCAAGAAGGAGCTCTGGTAGTGTAGGTTACGAATCAGGCTGCGAACCACAAGGTCAGCAGTTCGAAACTACCAGCTGTTCCGCGGGAGAAAGATGAGGCAGTCTGCTCCCGTAAAGATTTACAGCCTCGGAAACCCTGTGCAGGGTCGCTATGAGTCAGAACCGACTCCACGGCACATAACAACAACAAACAACAATGCAAAACCAAGAGTCAACACTACTCTCAATGGAGGGAAACTGAAAGCATTCCCGGTGTGAATGGGAATCAGACAGGATGCAGTTCATAACCCCTCCTATTTAATAAACTGCTGAAAGTCTTAGCAATAAAGGGAAATTAAAGGCTTTCAAACTGGCAAAGAAGAAATGAAACTCTATTTGTAGATGATATAATCCTAAATATAGAAAATACCAAAGACTCAGCAAGAAAATTCATGAAAATTAAAGAAAAGTGGAAGCATACAAGATCAACATATGAAAATCAGTCATATTACTTTACACTAATAAGGAGAACTCTGTAAAGGAAATTAATTACAATAGCTACCCAAAAGATGAAACTCTTAAGAATAAACCTAACTAGAGAAATAATATACCTATACAAATACAACTATCAAACACTACTACAAGAAACCAATAGACACTTACAAAAATAGAAGTATATACCATGCTTAGGAAGGTTTAACATTATGAAGACGTCAATATTACTCAAAGCCAACTATAGATATAATGCAATACCAATTCAGATTCCAGCATCAATCTTTAAAGAGATGGAGAAACTAATCAGTAACTTTATATGGAAAGGAAAGAGACCCTAGACAAGCAAAGCACTAATAAAAAAGAAGAACAAATTAGAAGTCTTCTTACTTCTCAATTTCAAAACCTGCCACAGTGGTCAAAATAGCCTGGTACAGGTACAATGAAACACACATAGATAAATGGAATAGGATTGAAGACGTAGAAGTTAATCTATACAAATACAGTCAAGTGATCATTGATAAAGGGACAAAACACATTAAATGGGGGAAGAGATAGTCTCTTCAATAAATGATGCTGGCAAAACAGGAACTCCATATGCATAAAAATGGAACAATACCCATAACTCATACCATTTACAAAACTGAACTCAGCATGGATTAAAGATCTAAATACAAAACCAAAACCATAAAGATCAACATTGAAACAATTTGTATGAATTTAGGGACTTTGCTATAATGCAGAAAGATACTATCAAACATAACTGAAAGCATACAAACAGCAAACTACAAAATAGATGTCTAGGACCTCCTAAAAATTAGATATTTATGAGCATCAAAATATTTCACCGAAAGGGTAAAAAGAGAAGCCACAGACATAGAATTTTCTTTCTTTCTTTTTTTTCTCCAAATGACCAATCAGACAAGGGACTAATCTCTTAAATGTATAGAAAACTTCGTGAACGCAACAAGAAAAAGACCATCAATCCAATTTTAAAAGGGGAAGACGACATAAACAGACACTTCACAAGAGAAGACTTTCAGGTAGCTAACAACCATATGAAGGAATGCTCATGATCACTGGTCATTGTTCTTCTTGTTGTTGTTGTATAGTGCCAACAAGTAGGCACTATACAGCTGGTGAACTTGAACCACCGACCTTGCAGTTCAAACGGCTTTTCAGTCTGTCGCATTAACCCACAGCTCCACACCAGGACTGGTCATTAGAAAGATGCAAATCACTGAGATATTCTCTGACCCTAGTAGTAATAGCAAAGCTAAAACAAAACAAAACAAAAAAAACTAACTAAAACTAAAACAGAAAACAGCAATAGCTAGCAAGGTGTGGAGAGATTGGGAACCCTCTTACAATTGCTGGCAGGAATGTGAAATGGGGCAACCACTTTGGAAAATGGTATGGTGCTACCTCAAAAAACTGGAAATAAAAATTCCCTGTGACCCAGCAATCCTTCTTCTTGTTATGTGCCCTCAATGAATGTTGGCTCAGGACCAGGCAGTGCTTTGTTCTGTTGTACATAGGGTCGCTATGAGTCGGTACTGACTCCATGGCACCTAACAACAACAATCCATGTTCATGGTGGCACTATTCACAATAGCATAAAGATAGAAACAACCTAAATGCCCATCAACAGAAGAATGGGTAAACTAACTTTAGTACATACACACAATGGAATATTACGCAATTACGAAGAATAACGATGACTCTTCAAAATACCTGATAATATGGATGAACCTGGAGGACATTATGCTGAGTGCATGTAGTCAATCAAATATTCTTTGAGACTACTATTATAAAAAGTAAAGAAAAGCTTTTCATGCTGAAAGAAACATTCTTCGATGGGGAGGGAGGGAAAAGAGGAAGGGTGGAGTAATTCACTAGTTTAAGGATAGGTATGTGTTAACATGGGTGGTGGAGAAGATAATTAAAAGTAAATAAATAAAACCCCGCAGATTAAAAAAAGAAGAAGATATTTATCTAGGATCACCAAAACAACCTATGTTTTGGAATATGCTAAAACAAAAAGTCCTGCTCGTAATAATAATAGTAATAAAATCTTCTTAATTCCTACTTTAGAATTAGACAAAATGCATATCTATTTGTAATTCACATATGCCTGTAAGTTTTCCATATTTGCTATATGAAGTCTTTTGGAAATATTCACAACTATTTAGAATTCATGAGCATTAATTGCAAAGATAGATAGTAGATAGATAGATAATAGATAGATAACTCATTCATACAGTTTTTTTTTTTTTTTAAATGTAAGTCATTTTAATTTAAAAGAAGACACTTCCTTTAATATTACTGTTTAGGATGTTGTTCAAATTAACATTGCTGTTGTTTTTGTTATGTGTCTTCGAGTCAGTTCAGACTCATAGTGACCCTGTATAGGGTTTCAAAGGAGAGGCTGGTGAGCTTGAACCACTGACCTTGCTGTTCACAATGACCTTGCAGTCCAGCTCATTAATCCACAGTGCCACACCAGGACTCCCTTAGTAAGAGCTTAATTACATTAAAACCGATAATTTGGAGCTTGGAAGGACTTCTTCTCATAATTGTATATGCATTTGCATTACATAAAATCAAAACAAAAAACACTGCCTTCAAGTTCAATTAAAATTGTATTTCTCTGGTCACAGGAAAACTGTTTTTAATCCCTGAAGTAAGGTGAAGAGTCCTTAAAAACAACTCAGGTGATCTTCAGCAGTCTTTGAAAGAAAGAGCCAAGACCACCAAGATCAAATTCAAGGTAATTGCTCTCATCTAATTAATGAATCTAGGTGGCTTGGAAAGTGGGAAGGCAATTAACAATGTATCAGATAACTTACCACTGTTTACTTTACATTAGCAGTACAGAACTAATAAAGGACATCACTTCTTAATTACTTCTTCAAGTACAATGTCTAATTTGCTGTCACATTAGGAGGAAGACTTAAGTTAGTTTTGCTGATGCCAAGTTTTGTTCTCTACATTACCTCTTTAGATATGCACTTAAAACATTTCCAACTTTTCAGCCACCTGGATCTGTGTGTCATGCTACATCTTACAAAATATTACAATAAAAAATATTCTTTAGGAACATATTTAAATAAACCTCTAATCTTGTCTGTGTCTATATTTACAAAATATAGAGATACCAGCTTTGCTAATATTAAATAAAGACAACAGGTATGTATTAATATCATTACTAACAAAGCAGAAAACTCTAGAAAGCCCAAGAATTTTTAGTTACTTTTTGTTGTTGTTGTTCAGTGCCCTTCTATCAACTCTGTGTAGGGTTTCCAAGGATTAGTCGGTGAGATTCAACTGCCAACCTTGTTATTGTTGTTCTTAGGTGCCATCAAGTCTGTACCGACTCATAGGGACCCTATG
The DNA here is from genome assembly GCF_000296735.1 of Chrysochloris asiatica. Lineage (NCBI taxonomy): Eukaryota > Metazoa > Chordata > Mammalia > Afrosoricida > Chrysochloridae > Chrysochloris > Chrysochloris asiatica. The sequence continues at coordinate 4,183,787 of NW_006408727.1, read as the reverse complement.
CACAACAGAATGAAACAATGCCCGATCCTGGGCCAATCTCACAATTGTCGCCATGCTTGAGCCCACTGATGCTGCCACTTTGACAATCCATATCGCTGGGGATCTTCCTCTTTTTCTCTGACCTTCCACTTTACCAAACATGATAACCTTCTCTAGCAACTGGTCCCTCCTGACAATATGTCTGAAGTATGAGAGATGAAGTTTGGCCATCCTGGCCTCCAAGGAGAACTCTGACTGCACTTCTTCCAAAACAGTTGGTTCTTTTGGCAGCCCATGGCACTTTCAATATCCTCCTCCAACACCTAACTCAAAAGCATCAATTCCTCTACAGTCTTCCTTAGTCACTGTCCAGCTTTTGCATGTATAAGAGGTTACTGAAAATACCATGGCTTAGGTCAGGCACACCTTATTTCTCAAGCTGACATCTCTGCTCATCAACACTTTAAAAAGGTCTTGTGCAGCAGATTTGCCTAACGCAATATGAGGTTTGATTTCTTGACTGCTGCTCCCATGAGTGTCGATAGTTGATCCAAGAAGAATGAAGTCCTTGACAACTTCAATCTTTTCTCCATTGATAGGAACATTGTTTATTGGTCCAGTGGTGAGGATATTTGTTTTCTTGACATGATATGCAATCTATACCGAAGACTGTACTTTTTGATCTTCATCAGTAAATATTTTAAGTCCTCTTCATTTTCAGCAAGCAAGGTTGTATCATCTGCATATCGCAGGTTGTTAATGAATCTTCCTCCAATCCTGATGCCACATTTTTCTTCATCTAACCCAACTTCTCGGATTATTTGCAACCTTGTGGTTAGTAGTTCATTAAATACCCTACAGTGTCTTACCAAGACTCAATTACTTAGATGATATTAAATATTACTGATTATTGGAGTGGCATTGTGGGATAAAGCACTGGTTTTCAAGGTCATTTTGTCAGTAGAAAAATATAAACAGTATGATAAAATAAGGGCAAAAGATGAAAACAGACAATTCTTGAAGAAAAATTATTGTGACTCAATAAGATTTGACTAGATGGTTAATCATATTAATTATCAAAAAATTCAAAGCATTTCACAGTGAAATACCATCTTTAGTATTCTAACAGTATCATTGATGCATTTAAATTGTGGTGTTGCTGAATATTGAATATACGATGGACTTCCAGAACAAATAAATCTGTCTTGGAGGAAGTAAGGATAACAAGACTTCTCAAGTACTTTGCCCATGTTATCAGGAGGGACATGATTCTAGGTAAAGTAGATGGTCAGCAAAAAACAAGAACACCCTCAGTGAATAGATTGACTCAGTGGCTGAAATAATGGGCTAAAATATTACAATTGTGAGGGTAGTAAAGGACCAGGCAGTTCTTTGTTCTGTGGTACATAAGGAAGCTATGAGTTAGAGCTACTTGATGGTACCTAACAATAACAATGAAAATAAATAAAAATAGGTATGTTGTTTTTGTTGTTAAGTACAGTAGAGTCACTTCCAACTAAAAGCGACTGTCTAGGATTTCTGAAGAGCAGTTGGTGAATTTGAACTGCTGACCTTGCAATTCAAACCAACATTGCAGTCCAGTGCTTAATCTATGGTGGTGTTAATAAGTTCCAACTCATAGCTACCCTGTTTCCAAGGTTTCTGAGGCTTAAATCTTTGTGAGAGCAGAAAGCCTCATCTGTCTCTCACAGAGCAGCTGGCCTTGTGGTTCACAGTCCAGCGCTTATCCTGTGGAGCCACCATGATCTTATATATGTTTTTTGTTGTTAGGTACTATCAAATCAGTTCCAACTCAAAGCAGCCTTATGCACAACAGAATGAATCACTGCCTTGTCTGTCAGCAACCTCACAATCATTGTTACACTTGAGCCCATTGCTGCTGCCACTGTGTCAATCAATGTCATTGGAGATGTCCTTCTCCAGGGACTGGTGTCTCCTGATAATATGTCCAAAGTCTTAGAGGTGAAGTCTTGCCATCTGGGCTTCTCGGGAGCATTCTGGCTCTACTTCCTCCAACTCAGATTTATTTGTTCTTCTGCCAGTTCATGGTACTTTTAATATTCTTTTCCAGCACCATAAATCAGTTGCATCTTCTATGATCTTCCTTATTCACTGTCTAGCTTTCACATACATATGAGGCTATTGAAAATGAGATGGCTTATATCAGGCACACCTTAATTGTCAAACTGACATCTTTCCTCTTGAACACTATAAAGAGGTCCTATGCAACAGATTTTCCCAATGCATTTTAACTGCTGCTTTCATGAGTGCCTATGGCTGATCCAAGCAAACTGAAGTCATTGACAACCTCAATCTTTTCTCCATTTATCATGATGTTATTTATTGGTCCGGTGGTGAGGATTTTTGTTTTCTTTACATTGAGGTGCAACCCATATTGAAGGCTGTGGTCTTTGATCTTCATTAGTATTTTAAGTCATCTTCACTTTCAGCAAGCAAGTTTGTATCATTTGCATATCACAGATTGTTAATGAGTCTTCCTCCAATCCTGATGCCATGTTCTTCTTCAAATAATCCAGCTTCTTAGCTTATTTGCTCAACATACAGTTTGAATTGTTGTTAAGTGCTGTTGAGTCAGTGGTTCTGACTCATAGTGACTTTAAACATGGTTTCTGAGGAGTGGCTAGTGAATTTAAGTTGTTGACCTTGTGGTTCAAAGTGACTTTGTGGTCCAGTGCTTATCCTATAGCACTACACCAGGGCTCCACAGATTGAATAAGCATGATGAAAGAACACCACCCTGGCACTCATCTTTCCTGAATTTAAACCATTCATTGTCCTCTTGTTCTGTTTGAATGACTGCTTCTTGGTCTATGCATAGGTTCCTTATTAGCACAATTAATTGTTCCAGAATTTAAATTCTCTGCAAGCTATCTTGTCCCATAGCTTATCATGATCCATAAAGCAAAAGCCGATGCAGTCAATAAAGCACAAGTAAACATCTTTCTGGTACTGTCTTCTTTCAAGCAAGATTCATCTGATGTTAGCAATGATGTCCCTCATTCCATGTCCTTGTCTGAATCTCATTTGAATCTCTTGCAGTTCCCTGTCAATGTACTGTTGTAGACATTTTTGAATGATCTTTAGAAAAATTTTATTTGTACATGATACTAATGATATTGTCTGATGATTTCCACATTCTATTGGGTCACTTCTCTTTTAAATTGTTACAAATATGGATCTTTTACAATCAGTTTTCCAGGCAGATGTCTTCCAAATTTCTTGGCACAGATGAGTAATTGCCTCCATTGCTACATAAATACGTTGAAACATTGCAATGTATATCACATCTATGTATCTGTTATTGTTAAGTGCCCTCTAGTTGGTTCCAAATTGCAGCAACCCTGTATAGGGTTTCCAAGGAACAGCTGGTGAGTTTGAACTGCCAACCTTGTGGTTTGCAGTCCTGTGTTAATCCTCACAAAGTCTATGGTTCTAGCCCACCAGTGACTTTGGGGAGAAAAGATGAGATTTTATGTTCCCACAGAGATGTGAAGTCTCAGAAACCCTGTACTGGGTCTTTATGAGTTGGAACTGACTAGACAGCACTTAACAACAACAACAACACACACACATATATGATATATATGTTGTTGTTGTTGTTGTTGTTGTTACGTTCCATTGAGTCTGCTCCAACTCATAATGACCCCATATAGGTTTTCTGAGTAGTAGTTGGTGGGTATGAATCACAGACCTTGCGGTTAATAGTCCAGTGCTTATCCTACAGCCTATCACCAGAACTCCATATTACATGAGGGGGCTTCAAAAAACTCATGAAAAAAATTGAATTAAAATACAATGGCATTTTTCCATGAGCTTTCTGAAATCCTTTCATGAGTATGTATGTATGTATGTGAATGTATATGAATATATAACTGTTAAGTGCCATCAAGTTAGTTCCAACTTATAGGGACCCTGTATAGAGTTTCCAAAGAGTGGATGGTGGGTTTAAACTGTTGATTTGCAATTAGCAGTCCAGTTTCCAAAGAGCAACTTGTTTGAACTGTTGCCCTTGCAATTCACACTGACCTTGCAATCCAGTGCTTATCCTATAGCTCCACAACAGTATGATAGATAGACAGATGATAGATAGATAGATAGATAGATAGATAGATAGATAGATAGATAGAGATGATAGATAGATAGACAGACATATATATGTGTGTGTGTGTGTATGTTTATATTTAAGTTTGTATTTATATCTATGTTTATATATTCAAGTTCTAAAAAGTATGTAGGTCTTACATTCATTGTGGATGGAAATTTGTAAAACCATCATGCAAAGCAGTTTGGCATTCTCTCATCAAACTGAACTCCCACTTACAATAAACCCAGAGAAATCCATTTTGGGTTACATATGCAAAGGAAACTTTGCACATTTACAGCAGGCTTTCTGAGCCAGCATATTCTCAGGAACACAATCTTAGAAAAAGCACAATATCTACTGCCAACAGAGCAGATGAATAAGCTGATTCCTATGCAATGGGAATATCCTATTGAATCATAATGAATTATCTAGAGCAATATGCAACATTAAGAATGAATATTAATATAAAATTAAGTGAAATGTAGCAAACGTTTTTAGAAATATCAAGTTCAAAACAATTAAAAATTTAAAATGTACTTATAAAAAGTGAAGATACATAAAGCTGTACTGAAAGTAAAGCAAGAAAATAATTTTAAAAGGATTCAGAATGGTGTTTATATTGTGGGTGGATACAGTAGAAAAATAAAATGTAGAGGGCCACATAACAGAATAAAACTAACTTGTCAAGGTCCTAGTCTTTGAGCTGGCTAATGGTTTGATTTTTACTATAAGGAATGAATAAATACATTGATGTATAAATGGGTGGATGTTTAAAAAGAAGGCTCTGAATTAGCCAATAATGAGTTTGTAATGAGTCTGGGATTATTAATTCAGAATCCAAATCTGTGCACCTGATGTTTATTAGCAAATAAATATATAAACAAGGTCTAGCAAATAAAGCAGCGATTTGTGGAATTATACACAAATGTTATTTAATACATTTCATCTAATGGAAATTCAACCAGAGAAATCCTTCCAGTAACTTCTGATCTCACTCCCAGTAGAAGCCAAGCCCTTACAGCACTACAAATCTCTGTAAAGCATCTTTCATCCCGTTGCCTATTTCCATCTTATTCCTTTGTCTCATTAAAGTTCACTGTGGTGCAGTGGGTTAACCATTTAACTGCTAAACAAAAGGTTGGCAGTTCAAACCCATGAGCCAAGATAAGGCAGTCTGCTTCCGTATAGATTTACATCCGCCGAGACCCTACAGAGCAGTTCTACCCAAAGGCAGTGCGTTTGGTTTATTTTATGGTAGACACACTTGATCAGCAAGTTTGCGCTTCAAATTCTTAATCAGAAGACCCGACCCCAAATATGCCTTACTATCTTACCTACTTGGGATCATTGTTCAACTACTCCACTCTCCATTTAGTCTTCTCTAATTACCTTCATTAAAACTGCAAGTTCCTCCCATACTTTAATAGCAATTAGTGACATCGGATGCACTTATATTTTACTTATTTCTCTTGATTATTTTGTTTCTCCAGGAAAATATAAGCTCATGAAGGCAGAAAATTGTATCTCTACTTTTCAAATCCCCAATGCAATCCTAGAACAGTGCTAGGAACATAGTAAAATATTAACAAAAATTTGATACATAAGAACAAATTAATTATATCTATGTGAACAGTCATTATTGATCTTAATATCTAGGAAGTATTTGATAATGGTGTCCCATTCCTCTTTCCTATCACACGCAGTTTTCTTGACTTCTGTAACTTTGCACTCATTTTCCCTACTATGTCACTGTCTCCTCTTTCTATTTTTTTCCTTTGGTAATTGTACATTTTCTGCCCTTCCTCAAATGTTGACATTCCTGGGTACTTAGTATTGGTCTTCCTTCACTTCATTCTCTCTGCATCAATTCTCATAGCTTTATATGCTGATGACTCGCTTGTATATCACTAGACACTTCTCATCTTAGCTCCAGATAATGACCACTAGGATGCAACACATGCATCCTAAGCTCCACATGCCCAAACATGAACTTATGATACCCCCGTTACTGCTCTTTCTTCAGTCTTCCCCAACTTTCAATGAACCCATTCTCATCCAGTTTCTAAAAGTAGCTATCTGAGAGTTATTTTTATTTCTTCTTTTCCTTTGCCACTCCAGCCAGTCCAATACTAATTGTTTGTTTAATTATATCTCCAGAAAAAATCTCACTTTATCCAATTATATCATTCTTTATTATGTTGTTGTTAAGTGCTGTCAAGTCGATTACAACCCATAGTGACCCTGAATAGGGTTTCCAAGGAGCAGGTGAGCTTGAAACACCGACCTTGCAGTTCAAATGACTTTACAGTCTGGCGCATTAGCCCAAAGCGCCACACCAGGATTCCACAAGACACCATCAATCTATTATTATCACCAAAGAAGTTTTTTCATTGCTTCCCCTGCTTCCAACATGACTACACTTCCATTTCTTCATGTAGCAGTGATAGGAAAGGCATTACAATTAATTTAATAATGCCATCCCTCCAGTACACATTAATGGTTTCTAGTTTCACTACCTGAGTAATCTACTCTCCTTTACACAATCTTCAAAGACCTTGCTTGATTTAATCTCTGCCTACCTACCACCTTGTTCGGTGAGTTTTTTCCTCTTGCTTTATTTCTACAACCACACTAGATTCTTCACAATGTCTAAGTCACACAAATCTATTTTCTATATTAAGATCTTTGTACTTGTTACTTTCTGTTTGAGAAATTTTCTTCTGTTTTTTTTTTTTTTTTCCATTCCTGGTAACTTTAGGTCTCAATTTAAAAGTAATTTGCTTGAAAGTAATTAGCCCAGTTGACTTATGGACCATGCAAACATCAGTCTCAATAATTATGAGACCAGAAGAAATGGATGGTACCCAGCTACTGCTGCCAACTGCTCTGGAAGTGGTTGCATTAGAAGGTTCTGAATAGAATGAGACAAAAATGTGGAACAAAACTCAAAATCAGAAAAAAGACCAGGCTACTGGTTAGATAGATATTAGTGGAACCCCTAAGACTATGACCCTTAGTCACATTTCAGGTATGAAAACGAACTCACACTCAGAGGTCAACATTTAACTGTCAAACAATGGACAGTTCTATAAAGAAAACAATAACACACACCTAAGAATACTCAAAAGCACTGCTTTCAGTATGGATTACATCTCAATGTAAAGAGAACAAAAATCCTCACCACTGGAGCAATATCAACGGAGAAAAGATTGAAGTTGTCAAGGACTTCATTCTTCTTGAATCAACTATCAACACTCATGGAAGCAGCAGTCAAGAGATCAGACGATGTATTGCATTAGGCAAATCTGCACAAAACCTTTTTAAAGTGTTGAAGAGCAAAGATGTTAGCTTGAGGACTAAGGTGCACCTGACTCAAGCCATGGTATTTTCAATAACCTCATATGCATGTGAAAACTGGACAGTGGATAAGGAAGACCGTAGAAGAATTGATGATTTTGAATTATGGTGTTGGAGGAGAATATTGAAAGTGCCATGGGCTGCCAAAAGAACCAATAGATCCGTTTTGGAAGAAGTGCAGCCAGAGTGCTCCTTAGAGGCCAAGATGGCCAAACTTCATCTTTCATACTTTGGGCATATTGTCAGGAGAGAACACTCTCTGGAGAAAGATATCATGTTTGGTAAGATGGAGGGTCAGAGAAAAAGAGGAAGACCCCCAACGAGATGGATTGGCCAGGTGGCAGCATCAATGGACTCAAATGTGGCAACAGTAGTGAGGTTGGCGCAGGATCGGACATTGTTTCGTTCTGCTGTGCATAAGGTTGCTATGAGTCGGTGCCGACTCGATGGCACCTAACAACAACAACGACAAGAATACTCAACAATTTGAGACTAACAGGTCAGTATTTACCTAAGGACAAAATTCAGAAGGGTTAGGAAAAGAGGAGGAATGTCCCGAGGAAGTGGGATATATAATGTGACACTGTGAGAACTGCAATCAGTGAAATGAAACAAAATGTGTATGCGGAGTAGATAATTGATCTGCTCTATAAACATTCACTCAATTCACAATAACAAGCTAAATTAATAATAATAAAAAGTAAAAAGCTTTTCTTGAAAGAATAGAAATGGATCTCTCATCCAATTTATTTTTTTCCAATTCAACAATTTTTAAAATTTTAACTATACAAATTCATGAATGAAACAGAATCTCAAAAAATATTTAATGCTATATGAGTCTACGAAGTGTTATTCTCAGTATCAAATATCAGATAGTATATAGCTCAACCAACTTTTATGTTCTCATTTTTGCTAGACATAGGCAAAATCATTTATAGTCCAAGCCTTTTATATGCAAATTAAAATGACCAGAACTAAATATCATTAAAATGAGGTACTTCAATTAATTTTAAACCAGAGTTTTGAATAGCAGTGCAAAACATGATATTACCCTGCATTTCAGTCAAAATCCAATTTATTTTTCATCTTAGCATCATATTTGACTATTCATTAGAATTTTAGTGTAATTATTTTGTTGTTCTTTGCTATTATATATGCTAAACAGTTAAGAACCATTCAGAATGCTATCCTAACAACCTAACATTGTTCTTGACAGATGGTAGGCTTGATACACACTGGTTCAACAACTGAATGAATGAATGAGTTTGTTGAATCAGTAAAGAATGAGGTTACGTTTTTCTGCTAATTTGGGAATTTGAAATGTTCTATTAATCTGTATATTTCAAAATACACTATCTATTAGCATTCAATAAAGTTAACACACAGCACATTACATTTTAAATGAGACTATAGATAAGTTCCACTACTCGTATGTTGGTTTGTTGCACTGTGGTGGCTTGTGTGTTGCTATGATGTTGGAAACTATGTCACCAGCATTTTGAATACTGACAGAGTCACTTCTAAGGGACAGGTTTCAGCAGAGCTGACAGATTACGACAGACTAAAAAGAAAGAGAGGCAAACTACTTCTGAATGTTTAGCCACTGAAAACCTTCTGAACAGCAGCAAAACACTGTCAGATAGCACCAGAATATTAATATTGCAACATGATGAATTTGTTGTTGTTACGTGCCGTCAAGTCAATTCCGACCCATAGCCACCCTGTATAGGGTTTCCAAGGAGCAGCTAGTAAGCTTGAACCACTGACCTTGCAGTTCAAGTGACTTTCTAACCTGACACATTAGCCCACAGTGCCACACCAGGACTCCAACATGATGAATAGCACTAGAATATTGTCAGATATAGTGCTGGGAGTCAGGTTGTCAAGCACTCAAAATATGACAGGGGAAGAGCTGCCTCCTTAAATTAGAGTTGACTACGATGACACGAATGGAGTAAAGCTTTAGGAACCTTCATTTGCTAATGGGGCACAACTCAAAATAAGGAGAAACAGCAGCAAATATCTGTTGATAATTGGACAAAGAATGTGTGAAGTGTGAATCTGGTAAAACTGGAAGCTGTCAAAAATGAAATGGAACACATAAACATCAATATCCTAGGCAATAGTGAGCTGAAATGGACTGGCATTGGCCATTTTTAATGACAAATTGAAGAGGAATGGCATCAACACTGAACCAATGAATAATATCATGATAAATGAAGAAAAGACTGATGTTGTCAGAGACTTCAATTTGCTTGTATTCACCATCAACACTCATGACAGCAGCAGTCAAGAAATCAAACGATGTATTTCATTAGGCAAATCTGCTGCACAAGACCTCATTAAAGTGTTCAAGAGCAAAGACGTCAGTTTAAGGACTTAAGTGCTCCTGATCCAAGCCATGGTATTTTCAATAGCCTCATATGCCTGCAAAAGATGGATGAGTAGGTGAATAGTAGAATAATAGATATATTTGAGTTATGGTGCTGGAGAAGAATATTAAAGGTGGTATGGGCTGTCAGAAGAACAAACAAATCGATGTTGGAAGAAGTATGAGACGGCTCCTTAGAAACCATAATGACCAGACTTTATTTCTCATACTTTGGACATATTATCAGGAGAGACCAATCCCTGCAGGAGAATATCATGCTTGGTAAATAGGAGGGACAATATGGATTGGCACAGTAGAAGCAACAATGGGCTCAAATGTAGCAGCAAATATGAGGATGGAGTAGGACCAGGCAGTGTTTACTTCCACTGTACATAAGGTCGCTATGGGTGGGACTTTACTCAACAGCACCTAACAACAACAAGATAGATGATTTGAAAATATTGCAAGAATATTTTAATTTGTATGTGAAGAATATTCCAAGAATAACTAAATATGTCAAATTTCCTATAACAACAACAAGATAGATGATTTGAAAATATTGCAAGAATATTTTAATTTGTATGTAAAGAATATTCCAAGTATAACTAAATGTGTCACATTTCCTATGTGTGCTTTTTCACTTAAAAATGCAATTTGTTGTTGTTGAGTACCAAGGACTTAAGTCCAACTCATAGCCATCCTTTATAAGGTTTCTGAGACTTTAAAATTTTTTTTTGCAGTAGCAGAAATCCTCATCTTTCTCTCACACAGCAGCTAGAACTGTTGACCTTGTGGTTTGCAGCCCAGTACTTATCCTACAGTGACCATGCTCTCAAAAATGAATTTTTTTTGTTGTTGTTTTATGGTGCCATCAAGTCAGTTCTGACCCATAGCAACTGCATGCATAGCAGAATGACACGACCTGGTGCCACACCATCCTCACCACTGTTGTTACGTTTGAACCCATTGCTGCTGCATATCAGTCCATATCATTGGAAGTTTTCCTCTTTTTTGCTAACCCTCCACTTTACCTAGCATGATGTGTTCCCTCCTGATAACATGTCCAAAGTACAAGTAACAAAGTCCCGCTATCTTGGTTTCTAAGGAGCATTCTGGCTGTACTGAAATGCAAAGCGCAATTATAATGAAAGGTCTCATTTCCCTCTTTTGTGGAAAATCCAGTTGTTCTTATTTCAGTGACCTACTTAACTTAGTAACAGCAAGGTATATTCAGGAGAATTTGGTAGTTGATGCACGAAAGCCTTAAAGTAGATGTAGCAATAGGCCAATTGCCTCACTCAGGGTCAGAAGATTAGAGTTGTAGCTTTCTCAATTATTAGCTATCTTGGTCATTTCATTGGCATTTTCTCCTATAACAGAGGGATGTTCGTGACCTGCTTCTCTGTTTGTGTTGTTGTGATAAACTTAGTAGGTATTGCATGTGAAGATGTTTTCAAAGTTATTGAAGACTTCATTATATGTAATGTTATTATGTTAGTGAACAGCCTTGCAAAATTTACCCTAATACTTCTTTCCCATTTCAGAGAGGTTATCAAGTGAATATAAGGCAACCAACTAAATCTGACATATTTATTACTCTAAGTCATGTGTTCTCAAAAGATGGGGATGCACAACAGGTTGTGCAACTCTTCACTCAATGGAAAGTGGGTCTGGGCAGCCTTCTTAGATTTTCTCCTGGTAGTTCATACTTCAGCTTTACATTCTTAAGGTGATGGTAACAGCTGCTGAAAGTTCAGGATAATTATATGGAGGAATGGTTTTCTAGCTCCTTTGTGGAAGAATTCACATGCGTGTCACTCCTAATAGGAGAAAGCTACTTCAGAATGAGAACACACTGGATTTGCCAGTGGCTGAAAGAACTAAATCCCCTCAGGAAATTCAATGCAGCTTCACTCATCATCCTTCCTATCTCTTCTCACCTTTCCCTTTTTCTCCTCAATGGGAGAAAGTGAGAGACAAGGAAGAAGAGATCCTGAAGAGTTGAGGATCACTTTAGCTTCTTTTCTTTCCCTAGTACATGCTGTGCTAAGGAGTTAAAAAGAAGTAATTTCGTTTCCAAATCCATTTCAGTCCCTGCCTGGCCTACTGGGCAATTACAAACCATCTAATTTCAATTCAAATCTTTGCTTTCAGATTTAATTTAAGTGGAATATAGCAAAGATGTGTCAACAAATATATAATAAATGTTCCACAAAGAACAGAAGCAGTAAGCATGTATTTATAGCATACAGGTCAAAACCTGAGTTGTTTTCATTTTACTTTTCAAATGTCAAACTTTCCACAAAGTGTAAAATATCAAAGAAGAGATCACACATGTGGCATCAAGGATTCTAGGATTACAATAGTTTTCTTAGTGTTGTCAGTGGTGCACATTGATAACAATCTAAACAGACTGCAGTTTTTTGTTTTGTTTTGTTTTGTTTTTGCAGGTGAGAATTACCATTCTTCTGTAACATTTGGAATACTACGCATTTACAGAGAATGACCCACTTCTAAAATATGAATCACATTTACCATAAATATTTATAAAAGAGTAAAAACAAAATAAAACAAAAACTTAGCATGCACGTCATAAATTTGTGGTGACTAATCAAATACTGGTGTGGCACTGCAGGATAAGCACTGGAATGCTAATCACAAGTTTGGCAGTTCAAACCCACCAGCCACTTCTCAGAACTGACTCAATAGCTCTTAACAACAACAACAATCAACTACTAATACCTGTAGTAAGGTGAATTCAACTCCTTACTATAAAAGTATAAAAGTCTCTCCAGGTAGGTAATGCATATGTTAGTTATGACCAGCAAAATGATAATAATGCCAATGTGACAGGTCAGCAATGGTGAACTTAACCAAAATCCAGTAAGAGTGCGGTAAAGCACTCAATTTCTAAATTCAGCAATGTTGAACTGAACCAAAATCCAGTAAAAGTGAGGTAAAGCACTCATTTTCTTACCTACGTAGGTAGATATGATGGGAGATGGTAAACCATAGAAAGGAACCACCTAAAACAAATTCTACCTTCCTTTTGCATTATACCTTATATTTTAACCAACTGGGAAGATATTATTTTCAACAGTTAATAATAAAATGATACCATTTCAGTTATAACTTCCCTTTAATTTATTTTCAGATACGTCAACTTAAATGCATTTTTAAACCGTATGATTTGTTACTTCTGTTATTTCCTGTTCTTTACTTGAAATGTCAGGTTTAAAATATTTATAGGCATATAAATCCTCTTTTATTGATATCCGTTAGTCTTACATGGTATCAAATCATCTTAAATATTCTCCATAAAACTATTTTTGATCTAAAATGATAATTTCCCAGTCACTTATTAAAGATCATGCATTGACAAATGATTCACTTCTCTAATGAAGTCTCTTCAGATTTGCATGAAAGTAAATGCAGTGTAGAGCAACCTACTCTTGGAGAGACAACAAGAAAAGAATCAGACTTTTTTATCCTTTTCATCCATCTTTACCACTGTCAACACATAAGGACTAAAGTAAAGCACTCAATGACTCCCCATGTATTCTTAATTAAAATCCAGAATACAATGGTCTGAAATTCCAAAGACCTGATGCCTGACTATCATTAATATGCTGTGTGTCCCTATATAAAGCACTTTCTCTTTCTAGTTTTCACTGTCTTCATCTGTTAAAGGAAAAGAAGATTAGATGGTCTCCAAAGAATCATCCAGCTCTATGCTGTCCCACTCTGCATCATCTCCAGTGAAGCTTTCTAATTTGAGATCTCATTACTCTAAAAGGAGCGATTATCTTCAGCCTATGGAGCCAGACTCCTTCCCTACCACATCTATAGCTGTTATTGTTGTTAAGTGCCATCGAGTCAGTTCCGACTCATAGCGACCCTGTATAGGGTTTCCAAGGAGCAGCTGGTGAGCTTGAACCACCAACCTTGCAGTTCAAATAGCATATCTAAGGATGACCTATTAATAGACTGTTCTATTCCTACAGTTCTACGTTTACATTCTCTATCTCCTACATACCCTAAATGCTGTTGTTGTTGTTGTTAAGTTCCATTGAGTTAGGACTCATAGGGACCTTGAATAGGGTTTCTGAGGAGCACTAGTAAGCTTGAACCGCCGACCGTGCAGTCTAGCGCATTAACTCACACCCCAAGATGAGAACTCCACATATAACAACATATCCTAAAAAGGAAGCTTTTAAATTCCTCTGTGCTGCTAATATTGTGTGATACTAATCACATAGTGTCTGATACCATACCTATCTGCAGAGTATGTCTTTTAAATGTCCAACCTGACCTGAGTTCATACACTGCCACTCAGTGACTATGTTACCTTGTTGTTGTTGTCTCTGAGTCGGTTTTGACTCATACTGACCCTGTAGTATAGAGTTTCTGAGGAGTGGCTGGTGGGTTTAATCTGTCTACATTGCAGCTCAAACTGACCTTGCAGTCCAGTGCATTATCCTGCAGCGCCACACCAAGGCTCCATGTTACTTCAGACAACTTATTTAACTTTCCAAGCCTCAATTCCTTCTATAAAATGGAGATGGTAACTTTTCTCTGAGCGATTTTTCTTTTAACAAGAACTAAGCATGAGCTCTGGTAGCGTAGCGGTTACGAATCGGGCTGTGAACCACAAGGTCAGCAGTTCGAAACTACCAGCTGTTCTGCAGGAGAAAGATGAGGCTTTCTGCTCCTGTTAAGATTTACAGCCTCGGAAACCCTGTACAGGGTCGCTGTGAGTCGGAACCTCCATGGCACACAACCACAACAACAAGCATGAGCTCTGGCAGTGTAGTGGTTACAAATCAGGCTGCTAATCTCATGGTCAGCAGTTCGAAACTACCAGCTGTTCCACAGAAGAAAGATGAAGCTTTCTGCTCCCATAAAGATTTACAGCCTTGGAAACCCTGTACAGGGTCACTATGAGTTGGAACCTCCACGGCATATAACAACAACAACAAACATGTTTGTAAAGTGTCTATTTAAATAAATTTAAATAATTGTTGGTCAGTATTATCATTATTTCTGCTGCTACTAGAATAGAAGCTCTTTTAAGATAGAACCCATGTCCTCCAATCTATTCCAACTCATAGCAACTCAATGTGACACAACAGAATTTCTTCATAGACTTTTCTAGGCTATAATTTTTATAGGAGCAGATTGCCAGGTTTTTCTGCTGCAGAGGGGCTCCCAAACCAAACTCACTGCCATTGAATGGGTTCTGTCTCAAAGAGACCCTGTATAGGTTTTCTGAGACTAAATCTTTAGAGGAGCAGATAGCCTCATCTTTCTCCAGAGGAATGGCCAATACATTTGAACCACCGACCTTGCAATTAGCAGTCTAATTGCTGGGTGGGTTCAAATTGTCAATATTTCTGTTAGCAGACTAGCACTTAACTGTTGTGCCATCAAAATTGGCATCACTTGGGGATGCTGAGGATGTGGACCACACTGGGTTACACAGTCAGAGGGAGTGAGGTCAAACGTGACTGTCGATACAATTTTTGTGCAGTGTTTCAGCAGAAATGTATTATTATTTATAAAAACATCCCTGAAGTTAGTTATAACAACAAAACATTTTTTACAAGCCCAGCTTACACAAACATTTTACCTACAAGGCTAAAGCTTCATGCTACTTTACTTCCCGAATGAGTTTCCATCTGAGCTGTCTTTATTACCCAATTACAATAATGCTTTGAAGCATGTGATTTTTGTTTGCACTTGCTACAATCACATGCCATTATTTTCATTGCTGCCCATATTTTTTAGTGTTGCTGACTTTATCAAATTATGTGGTGTTAAGTAGTATTTACGAATATGCAGCAATAACTTTTTTTTTGAGGATGAAGTAGCAATGACATGATAAGAAGAAAAGTCAAAAAGTTTCCACTCAGTTACGTAACTTAAAGTAGAAAGATTTTAAAACATTGTTAATATTCATATAATCTCAAAAGTATTACATTTAAGCAAATTACAACTACACTTATCACATCTTATTCTATGATTAAAATAGATAATAAACATTACTAAGGAGGCTGGTGGTGTAGTGGGTTACACATTGGGCTGCTAATCGTAAGGTCAGCAGTTCAAATCTACCAGACACTCCAAAGGGAGAAAAATGAGGCTTTCTGCTATCACAAAGATTTATAGCCCCTAGAAAAACAGTGGTGCTATGAGTCAGAACTGACTAGAAGATACACACCACCAAAAGATTCTGTATGGTCTGGTATGGGAGGAGGCCCATGGGGGCCGGGGGACGGAAGAAGTGACACCAACTCTAGTGATGCCACTTGCTGCCAGGGCTCATTTGTTGAGAGGTAAGTACCTCAGTGTAGTAGAAAGAATGGTGATTTTACAATCAAGAGACCTAGGAGAGCCTACAGGGGGACCCTAGCAAAAACTTCTTTTCTGAGCTGATCTGAAAGGGTGTTGGGGTTCAAAAATTATATCTTAAGACTTTAGTAAACCTAGTGGTTTAGCAACATGCTTGCCACCTAGGTGCTCTTGTTACATAAGGGAAAGAAATATGAGTATGAAAAAGAAAAATGGGACTGTTAATGCATGTGCTCACTATAAATATTTGTTGAAGGAGGAATAAATCTTATATAGCTCTGACTCTAAAGTCTTAGGAGGGAAACAAATGCCATTTCCCAAAAGAAAGTAAAAAATTCATCGCGCTGCAGAAGCGAACAGAAAGGCAATGGTTTCTTTCTAGCAAAGCAGAGAGCTTCGTGCCCTAGATTCCTGTCCTAGGTAGAACAATGGCCGAGGTTTTGGCAGAGGGACAAGCACATGGGAGGACAGGGAACTTCGGGTCAGATGCCTTAAGTGCAACTGGCTCTGCTCAAAGTAGCCATGGTCAGGAAAACTCTGCTCCCAGCAGGCAGCGCAACCCCACAGCTGTGCCCTCAGTTCCTATTTTTGACTCTTCCCCTCCAACCTCCCCCACCCAGCAATCAGGTCCCAGGAGGTAATTAGTGTGGGGGAGAGAGGAAGCCTCTGAGGGGGCAGGGAGATGAGAAAGTACGGGTGGGGGCGGCCCCTCTTGTCATAGGTCTCACGAAGAGAGGAGAGCGAGTGAGGAGAGAAAAAGAGAGAGAGAGAGAATTTTAATCTTTTTTTTTTTTTTGCACGTGAGGCATACCTAATGATATTCCCACAGACAGACAGACAGGCAAACGGAGAGATGGACAGACAGGACACATTTGCGCGTTTGAAATCGTTCATACCCCCAAATCCAGGACGCAGCCTGTTGTCATAACCATCGAGTAAACTGTCCAGGATGCGGGTAAAATTGTCCGGGCATAATTTCTCTTCCTTTTGGTTCTGTCCTGAGGATTCGTTTAAACTGAAAGAAAAAAAATATATATATATGCATTATTATTTTAAATCCACGGGGGCGGAAGGAAGTATTTTAAGAATTGAGCAGAGAACAGGTGGAAACAGGTTTATCTTTTGAAAAGAGTCCCTAGCCCCAAGCTAAAGGCTTAGCTGGGGTTTGGAAGAGGGGTAGAAAGAAATGGTCAAAAAGAGTGCACTTGGCAAACACGCACTCAAATACCCACGCTCTTCGCTTCTTGCACCCAACAACCCACATGCTTTCCGCATCTATGCGGTCACAGTCAACCCCGGCTCCCGAGGCTGATCTTCCATTGCGACTGGAGTGTCTGGTTGGCCCCGGGAGAGGCTTGGAGCCGGAGAGGGCCTGGGACTGGCCCCTATAACCCCACTCCCCATACCCTAGAGCCCCTGAGAACTCACCAAGCCGCCAGGCACAGGAAGTGCAGGAGGGCGAAACTGACCACAGCGGACATCGCGATAGCGGGCACCTTCTTGGCAGAAACCATCTTTGCAACATGCCATACTTTAAGCCTGTTCCCGTTTCCAGGCTCTCAAGATGCCCCGAACAGGGTGCGAGGAGAGGGCCGAGTGGCTCTGGGCGGCGTGCGCACACTTGCGCTCACACTCGCCCCGGCTCCGCAGCCCGAGCCGCGGTGGGCGTGTGTGTGCACGCGGGCTCGGGGGAGGCGGAACCTGTCTGTCCTCGCCCCAGCTTCTCACGCTGAGCTTTCCGTTTGTATGTGGAGCTGTGTATACGCAACACCCTTTCGTGACCGCACCTGAGGAGTCCAGGTTAACGTTGGCACACTTGCCAGCACGGCTGAGCAAGTTTGTCGCGAGGTTTAATGCTGGAGAACGAGGCGAGGGTCCCAGTCCCTCCAGCGCCGCAGCCAACCCCCATCCCCAAGCCGGTCCCCGCCCTCAACATTGTTCAACCTCCTCTTCTCCCTCTTATCCTCCCTCCCTCTGGGATTTGGAGCCAACCAATGAAGTTCGACTTTCCTTAGGTTGTGTGGGGACCTGTTTGTTTCCTGTACTAATTTTCAAGTCTGAAGGTGGAGAAAGGGCGAGATGGCAGAGATCGCTAGAGAAAGGAGTGAAGGGCAGTGGAGAACGGGAGGGGATCAAATCTGGGTAGAAGCTACCCTTGGCAACCTCCCTTTCAGGTATATGTAGGGGGTGCAGAGAGAGAGGGGAAAAAAATAATGATTCTTCTTGGTAGAAAGGGTGACAACTCACTGAGCAGAGTCTCACCAAACTGTTAAGGAATGGACTTAGTAATTCACTCTGTAATCAACGCATTTGCCAAGCTACTGCTTGGAAGACACCAAATTTCTTTACTATGCCAGCCCCCAAAGGGCACATGCATGTCCTGGGCTGCACTGCTCCTAAATGGGAGGGAGGTAGAAAGTGGTGACAACTGGTCAAAATCACTTTCATTTCCTGTGACACTCGACAGAATTCCAGAATGGAGTTGATTGACTCCTACAGGTGGACCATTTTAAGGATGGGAGAAGGGTGGCTTGGGAGAGAGGGAAGAAGGAAAGAGAAAGTGTACATATCTGTGTGTGAGAGGCAGAGGCAGAGAACATGCAAGCATGCAAGAGAGAGCTCCATAAATAAAGTGGAGAACTCTTTTAGTTCACTGATGACTTGAAATACTAATTACTGTGCTTTCAATGTTTTAGTGAATAAAGAGAAACACTTCCAGAGACATTTTTAAAACAATTATTGCTTTCAAGGCGGAGGGCCTATCTTTTCACACTGATAGTGATGCATGTGAAAATTTTCATATGATAGACTACCTAAGTCATTTCCATAATGCTGCAGTTTATTACGTACTGCTTAGAACTTTGATGGCTTATTCAAAGTTTGGTAACTGGTGAGTTAATTTCATATGGAAACACACTATATTAATGGGAAGTTTTGCTTTTGGTTTTGTTTCAATTTCCTGGTTAAAGTTTTCAGGGGAAAGGGAATCTTTCCTGACCTCCAAAACTGCACAGGAGCTAGAGGTATGGGCATGTGCTCTCATGATATTCTTTATTACTTCATTCATGACATATATCTTAATTCCATCTGTTTGAACACCAGGGTTTGCCTGACACAAGCCATGACATTTTCAATGGCCTCATATGCATATGATGGCTGGACAATGAATAAGAAAGACCTGAGAAGAATTGATGCATTTGAATTATGGTGTTGGTAAAGAATATTGAATATACCATTGACAACCAGAAAAACAAACAAATCTGTGTTGGAAGAAGTACAGTCAGAATTCTCGTTAGAAGCAAGATTGGCAAGACTTCATCACACATACTTTAGACATGTTATCATCAGGGACCAGTCCCTGGAGAACATCATGCTTGGGTAAAGTAGAGTGTGAGGTGAAAAAGAGAAAGGCTCTCAATGAGATAGATTGACCCAGTGGTTGCACAAAGAGGCCAAACATGGTAACAATTGTAAAGACGCACAGGACCAGGCAGTGACTTGTTGTGTTGTATATAGATTCACTATTGAGGAGGAACCCATTCAAGGACAACAAACAACAACAATAACTCTCTCCTCTTGTAGACTGTACTCTCCAGAAGGGCAGAGGTCACACAATTTTTGTTATATATGTTTTTCTTATGGCAATATGGCCTACATAATGGGAACAACAAACAATAAATATTTGTTGAATGAACAAGTAAACAATTTATTGCTTGCTCTGGATCTTCATTAAGTAATTTGGAAGAAATTAAAACTCTTGAGGAAAAAGCTGAAGTACTAGTACAATTCCCAAGTCTGAAGGCATTGGTCTCAATATAGTCTCGATTTGAAAATTGATAAAATTTTAACTGCCTTATATTTCTTTACATGTCTCTGTGATTTCTAAAACCTAAATTAGTTTTCTCCAGACTTTTTTTTATTTTTAATTTCCATGTAAAAATTTACATTCTAAAAAATAATCAAAATGACGGCCATGGGAAAAAGAAGTTTCATTTCTAAAGTTAAAAATTCATCTTAAAAATTCCTGTTTAAAATATGTAAAACTAATCCCCGCAAAAAGATATCTCACTTCACTTTAGTGACTCCCAATTATATTTACTTGCAAAATTTGGACAGTAAATAAGGAAGATCATAGAAGAATTAATGCATTTGAGTTATGGTGTTGGAGGAGAATACTGAATTTTGCCAAAAGAACAAACAGATTTGTGTTGGAAAAAGTGCAGCCAGAGTGCTCCCTGGAGGCCAGGATGGCCAAACTTCATCTCTCATACTTCAGACATATTGTCAGGAGGGCTCTCCAGTCCCTAGAGAAGGATATCATGTTTGGTAAGTGAAGGGTCAAAGAAAAAGAGGAAAACCCCCAGTGAGATGGGTTGGCAAAGTGGCAGCATCAATGGACTCAAACCTGGCAACAATTGTGTGGTTGGCCCAAGAACAGTCAAACCCCCAGGTTTCTTTTCATATATCTCAGTGAGATATGAGATGCCACTATTGGTACTGACTCAATGGCACCTAACAACAACAATTATGTTTGCTAACAGATTAATAGCATTTACGGTCAACTGAATATAATGGTAAGAAACCTAGTGGCACAATGCTTAAGTGCTAGACCGCTAACCAAAAGAACAACAGTTTAAACAGATAAAACTGTTTCAGAGGAAAAAGATGAGATAGTTTTCTTCCTTAACGATTGTAGCCTTGGAAAAACCCTATGAGGCAGTTCTATGCTGTCCTATAGACGATGAGTCTGAATCAATTCGACTGCATTGGATTGGGTTTGGGATTTTGAAGACAGTAGTAAAGACATTTTCATTTCATTTCATAACCTTTTAATTATGTTGTGCTTTATATTATTTAAAGAAGTTATGTGGTGGGCTATACAGCTAACATCTTAAAACTGCATGTTTCTTATCAATATGAGTGTCATAGATTGATTTGTGTGCCTACAAAATATGTGTCAACATGGCTGGGTCATGATTATCAGTAGTGTGGCAGTTAGTGATGATCCTCCATGATGTGATCTGGTAATGTGGTAAAGTGATAAGAAGAATTTAAAAAGGCTTTCAGTACCATTAATCCCATCACAACCCTGAACAAATGTAAGAGAGTTTTACAGGGGTGTGATCTCCTTTTACAAAGATGGAAGGAAAGATGAGTGAGCAGAGAAAGGGGTACATCCTACCAGCAAGAAAGGGAAGCCAGGATTGATGCCATCCTTTAGACTTAGATGTCCCTGAACTGTGAAGCTCCTAGACCCAGGGGAAGTATGACACCAAGACACAGGGAGATTTCCAAGGAATTCTGGGTCTGCAGATGCTGGAAGGAGACAAGTACCTTTTCCCAGAGTTGACAGAAAAAGAAAGTCATTCCCCTAGAATCAGCACTCTGAATTTGGAATTCTCAGGATGCTGGTGGTCCCTATGAGGTAGAGGAAAGAGGTATCTCAAATGTCCAGCTTCTCCAATATGTTATACCACTCCATAATCCCTGCTACCAATCACCACTCTTCCCCTCCGTCAAATCCTGAGGTTCACAATATGCAGTAACATCTCACAAAACTGTGAGATTGTGGAGTCTTGTTGTTAAGCTGTTGCTAAGTACCAATGAGTTGGTTCTGACTCATAGTGACCCTATGTACAACAGAAGGAAACATGGCTCATTCTTCTGTCATCCTCACAATTGCTGCTACATTTGAGCTCTCTGTTGGGAGTCTCTCTCTTTTTTGCTGTTCTTCCACTTTATCAAGCATGATGTTCTTCTGCAAGGACTGATCCCTCCTGATAATGTCCAAAGTATGAAAAACAAAGTGTGGCCATTTTGGCTTTTAAGAAGTATTCTGGTTACTTATTTCAACACAGATTTGTTGGTTCTTCTGACACTCCATGGTACCTTTAAATATTCTTCTCCAGCACCCTAACTCAAATGCATTACTTCTTCTATGGTCTTCCTTATTAAGAGTCCAACTTTCACATGCAAATGAGACCATTGAAAATATGATGGCTTCGGTCAAGCACACTTTAGACCTCAAACTGACATCTTTGCTCTTGAACACTTTAAAAGAGGTCTTGAGCAGCACATTTGCCCAATTAAATACATTGTTTGATTTCGTGACTGCTGCTTCCATGAGTATTGATGATGGATCTGAACAGAGAAAAGTCCTTGACAATCTCAATATTTTTTCCATTTATCATTATGTTACTTATTGACCCAGTTGTGAGGATTTTTGCTTCCTCTACATTGAGGTGTCACCGATACCAAAGACTGTGGTCTTTGATCTTCATCAGCAAGTATTTTAAGTTCTTCTCATTTTCAGCAAACCAGGTTCTATCTATTGCATATCATAGGTTGTTAATGAGCCTTCCTCCAATTCTGATGCCACATTGTTCTTCATATAACCCAGCTTCTCAGATTATTTGTTCAGCATGCATATTGAATAAGTTTGGTGAAAGAACACAACCTTGGCGCACACATTTCCTGATTTTAAGCCATTCAGTGTCATTGTTTTGTTCGAACCACTCACTGTCTCTTGGTCTATGTACAGGCTCTTCATGAGCATAATTAAATGTTCTGGAGTACTAATTTTCCAAAGTGTTGTCCATAGCTTGTTATGATCCTCAGAGTTGAAAAATTTTGCGTAATCAATAAAGCACAGGTAAACATCTGTCTGGTGTTCTCTGCTTCAAGCTAAAATCCATCTGACATTAGCAGTGATATCCCTGGTTCCATGTTCTCATCTGAATTTGGCTTGAACATCTGGTAGCTCCATGTCAATGTATTCTTGCAGCCATTTTTAAATTACCTTTAGCAAAAATTTACTTGCATTTAATATTAATGATATTATTGATAATTTCTAAATTTTGTTTGGTCTCTTCTTTTTGATCTCTCAAGTGAGTAAAGTATTGCTAAAGGTAACACAGAAACAGCTAAAATAATACATTGACAGAGAACTTCCAGGGGTTCAAGCTGGATTCAGAAGAGGCCGTGGAATGAGAGATATCATTGCTGATGTTCGATGGATCTTGGCTGAAAGCAGAGAATATCAGAAAGATGTTTACTTACGCTTTATTGACTACGCAAAGGCTTTTGATTGTGTGTATCATGACAAGCTATGGACAACATTGAGAAATATGAGTATTCCAGAACACTTCATTGTACTTCTAAGGAATCTGTACCTGGACCAAGAAGCAGTTGTTTGAACAGAGCATGGGAACACTGAATGTTTTAAAATTGGGAAAGGTGTGCGACAAGGTTGTGTTCTTTCACCATACTTATTCAACCTGTATGCTGAGCAAATAATATGAGAAGCTGGATTCTATGAAGAAAAACATGGCGCCAGAATTGGAGGAAGACTCATTAACCTGCGATATGCGGATGATACCACCTTGCTTGCTGAAAAATGAAGAGAACTTGAAACATTTACTGATGAAGATCAAGGAGCATAGCCTTCGGTATGGATTGCATCTCAATGTCAGGATAACAAAAATCCTCACCAATGGACCAATAAACAACATTCTTATCAATGGAGAAAAAATTAAAGTTGTCAAGGACTTCATTCTTCTTGGATCAACTATCAACACTCGTGTAAGCAGCAGTCAAGAGATCAGATGACGTATTGTATTGGGCAGCCAGAGTGCTCCTTGGAGGCCAGGATGGCTGAACTTCGTCTCTCATACTTTGGACATATTGTCAGGAGGGAACAGTCACTAGAGAAGGATGTCATGCTGGGTAAGGTGGAGGGTCAGAGAAAAAGAGGCAGACCCCCAACGAGATGGATCAGCCAGGTGGCATCATTGATGGCGTCAAGTGTGGCAGCAGTAATGAGGTTGGCCCAGGATCGGACATTGTTTTGTTCTGCTGTGCATGGGGTCACTATGAGTAAGTTCCAACTTGATAGCACCTGACAACAACAACAACAACAACAACAGCTTCTTTTTGGAATGGGCACAAATATGGATCTCTTCCAATCAGTTGGCCAGGTGGCTGTCTTCCAAATATCATAGCATAGATGAGTGTGTGCTTCCTGTGTGGCAAAAGTTTGTTGAAAAATTTCAATTTGTATTCCACTAATTCCTAAAGCCATGTTCTTTGTTAATGCCTTCAGTGTACATTGAACTTATTTCTTCAGTACCATTGGCTTTTGGTCATATGTTACCTCTTGAAATGTTTAAACATTGATAATTTCACTTTGTAGAGTGACACTGTGTATTTCTTTCATCTTCTTTTGATGCTTTCTGCATCATTCAATAAATTCCCCAATAATCCTTCAGTACTGCAAGTCAAAGTTTGAATTTTTCTTCAGTTCTTTCAGTTTGAGAAATGCTGAGTGTTTCCTTTACTTTTCATTTTATAACACTAGGTCTTTGCACATTTCATAATATTTGACTTCATCTTCTTGAGCTGCCCTTCAAAATTTTCTGTTCAGCTCTTTTACCTCCTCATGTCTTCCATTTGCTTTAGTATCTGTATGCTGGAGAGCATATTTCAAAGTCTTTTCTGACATCCTTTTTTTTTCTTCTTCTTCTTTCTTCTTTGTCTTTTTAATGACTATTTCCTTTCTTTCAGTATGCTATCCTTGAGGTCATCCCCAGACTCTTCTGGTTTTCAGTCATTAGTATCTAATGCATCATATTTGTTCTTTAGAGTATATCTAAATTCAGGTGGGATATGTTCAAGGTCATATTTTGGATCTCATGGACTTCTTTTAATTTTCTTCAGCTTCAGCCTGACCTTGCATATGAGCAATTGCTGATCTGTTCCACAGTCTGCCCCTGCCCTTGTTTCCACAGATGTATCCAGTTTGATATCTGTGTTATGCCATCTGGTGAAGCCCATGTGTGTAATCATCTTTGATGTTGTTTTAAAAAGGTAGTTGCAATGAAGAAGTCATTGGTCTTGCAAAATTCTATCATACGCTCTCCCACATCATTTCTATCTCCAAGTCCATATTTTCCTACTACTGATCTTTTTTCTTTGTTTTTAACCTTTGCATACCAATCACCGGTAATGTCTAACACATGTTTGATCAATTTCAGGCTGAGGAAGTTGGTAGAATGCTTCAATTTCTTCATCACTGGTTTTAGTGGTTGGGTGTAAATTTCAATAATAATGGTATTAACTGATCTCTCTTGTTGTTGTTAAGTGTCTTCAAGTTGTTTTTGACTCATAGGAATCCTGTATAGTGTTTCCAAGGAGTGTCTGATGAATTTGAACAACAGATCTTATGGTTCAAATCAACCTTGCAGTCCAGTGCTTTATCTCACAGCGCCACACCAGATATCACTCATAGGCATGTAGATATTATCCTATTACAGATAGTATTATACTTCCAGTGAGATCTTGAAATGTTCTTTTTAATAATGAATGTGGCACCATTTCTCATCAATTTGTCACTCCTAGCATAGTAAACATGTGATGGTCAGATTCACAATAACTAACACCAGTCCATTTCAGTTTACTCATACCTAGGATATTGATGTTTATGTGTTCTATTTAATTTTTGACAGCTTCCATTTTTCCTGTATCCATACTCCCTACTGGTAAGCCCCCATTCATAGTTCAAATATCAACCTAGAGGATTCTCCTCACCCACAAAATCTCAGGAGCTGAGGCACACAAATCAGCAGGTCAGATTACAGGCTGTTGATGCACAAAGCTCTCTGAGGTGGTGAATCAGGTCAGATAATAGGCTAAAAGTCCCACAAACTGGAGATTAGATGAAGTTGAGTCAAATACAGGATCCAGAGCTAGAGATATAATATTTCTAGCATTCCTATGTATTTGGGATACCACTAAGTGAATTTGAATTGCCTACCTTTTGGCAAATAGGTGATTGGTTAACATTTGTGCCACCCAGGAACTCCTGGCTGTTATTGTGGTGGTTGTTGTTGTCAGGTGCCATCGAGTCGGAACCCACTCATAGCGACCCCATGCACAGCAGAACAAAACAATGTCCGATCCTGGGCCAACCCCACC
>NW_006408727.1:4127973-4156371 GCF_000296735.1 Chrysochloris asiatica | reverse complement strand
GGCCGACTGATTGGAAGAGATCCATATTTGTGCCCATTCCAAAGAGAGGTGACACAATGGAATGTGGAAATCATTGGACAATCTCTTTGATATCTCAAGCAAGTAAAGTTTTGCTAAAGGTAATACAGAAACGGCTACAATCATACATTGACAGAGAAGTTCCAGAGGTTCAAGCTAGACTCAGAAGAGGCCAGTGAATGAGAGATATCATTGTGGTGGTGGTTGGTGTTATATGCCATGGAGTTGTTTCCTACTCATGGCAATGCTGTATAGGGTTTCTGAGGCTATAAATCCTTATAAGCACAGAAAGCCTTATCTTTCTCCAGAGGAATCACTAGTACATTCAAACTACTAACTGTGAGATTAGCAACCTGATTTGTAACCACTATGCTACCAGAGATCCTGACTATTATAGTGTTTAATATTATTACCCCACTGCCACCAAGTTAATTTTGACTTAATAGCAATCTATAGTTGATTGTGACTCAGGCAAGAGTAGAACTGCACATTCCATATCAGGTTTCAAAGCCTGGCATTTTTATGTATTTATTTTTTAAAGCTGTCAATCTTTATAGAAACAGACTGCTACCATAGAGCATCTGGAGCATTTAATCTGCTGATCTTTCACTTAGCGACCCTATGCTTAAACCACTGTGCCACTATAGATTCTTCTTTAAAATCATATCTTCAATGTTTCTGTAATTGTCTGTGTCTCAGTTGGAAACTGAATAATGTATTATCGACATATAATAGTCTCAAAATGTCTACATTGATATAAATTTCAATAGCTCTACAATACAAATTTTTGTTTCATCTGAAAGTAAAATGTGTTATAAAAGAATTTATTTTAAGGACTGCAGTCAAAGTAATGAATTTAAAAAATGCTTTGTAAGCTTGTTTAAAATAAGCTAATTATGCAGGAAGCATTGTTTTAGTATTTTAGACCCTGAATTCTGGAACAAGTTCTCAGAGTAATTGGATGAGGGATATCCTTGCTAAAATGAGATGGCTCATGAATGATTGGAATGCAAAGTTTGGAAACTGAGAAAAAAGATCAGTAGTTGGAAAATATGGCCTTGGTGATAGAAATGATACAGGAAATCACACGATAGACCTAAAAGATGAACCAAGAGAAGGAAGACCATCAAATTTGATGAAGGAATTTGTGGCTGAAATTCATAAACCAGTGGAGAAAAACCATAGAATTTCCATTGATGCAAATGAAGGTGGGAGCTCACATAGTTCAGCATTTCTATTTTAAATGAACATCTTGGCCTCAGCATGCTTTAGGGTCAAGGGGTGTCAGAAGTGTTTTGTGAAGATTAGGTAGCTCAAGAGCTGATCTATCTATGAGTCTTTTAAACAAGATCAAAGTTAATGAGAAGATGATTGTATGAAATGAATCATGACCAGGAAGAAGTCTTGGATTTATCAATATGATCCAGAGAGTAAGGTTCAATCAAATCAGTAGCTTCTGCTGGGCCAGTTAAATTCAAGGCAGAGAGACCAACTCAGAAGATATGTCAACTGTGTTTTGGCACTCCAAAGGGGTCATTTTGATCATTTTTCTCTAAGGACACAGAAGAATTATGGGGTTTTATTGTGAAGATGTTTTCAGAAAATGGAAAACTGCACTGGTGAGAATAAGACCAGAAAGTTGTGCAAAGAAGTTGTTTTTTGGGATTTTTGTTTTGTTTTATTTTTGTGTGTGTGTTTTTTTTTTTTTTTTTTTTTTTTGTCATTTTGATATGTACATGTTCGTTCTCTGAGAGTGGCAAAGGCTGTCGTAGAAGAACTTTATTTGGAAACCTCACCCCATCTTTTGAATAGTCATGGTGTTGCCTCTTCAGAGTTTTTGATCTCCCAACTCAAATGCTATTTCAAAGGAGCATGGTTTATTTGTGTCCCTCAAGGATGCCCAAACTGCCATTTTGACACGGTTTGATTCAAAGAGTGCACAATTCTTCTGGGAAGGATTAGAGAGATGGAAACATTGCTTTCAGAATAAAACCCTATACAGGGTTACTGTGGGTCAGAACCAACTCACTTAACAACAACAACAACATATGGAGGATAGGGGAGTTGGTGTAGGATAATGCACTGGACTGTAAGGTCAGTTTGAATTGCAAGGTTGATGATTCAAATTCACCAGCTGCTCATTGGAAGCCCTATACAGGGTTGTTATGAGTCGGAACTGACTTGTCGGCACTTAACAATAACAACAATGTGGAGGATAAACACAGATATCCTAGGCATTAGTGAGCTGAAATGGACTTATTGACCATTTTGAATCCCACAATTACATGGTTTACTATGCCAGGAATGATGAATTGAGAAGAATATCATCATATTCATCATCAAAAAGAGCATGTCAAGATCTATCCTGAAGAACAATGTTGTCTTTTATAGGATAATATCCATCACCTATAAGGAAAATCATTTAATAGCAATATTATTCAAATTTATGCACCAACAAACCACGAAAAATCAATGATGATAAAACTGAAGAATTATACTAATTTCTTCAGATCTTCAGTTTCAAATTAATCAAACATGCAATTAAAATCATCAGTAATTACTGGTGATTGGAATGCAAAGTTTGGAAACAAAGAAGAAGGATCAGAGTTGGAAAATATGGCCTTGGTGATAGAAATGATACGGGAGATCACATGCTAGAATTTTACAATACTAAAGACTTCTCATTGCAGATACCGCTTTAAACAATATCAAAGATTATTATACACAGGAACTTCAGCAGATAGAATACACAGAAATCCAATGGACTACATCTATGGAAAAAGGTGGTGGAAAGCTCTATATAATCTGCTACAACAAGGCCAAGGGCAGACTGTAGAACAGGCCATCAATTGTTCATTTTCAAGTTCAGGCTGATGCTGAAAAAAATTAAAATAAGTCCATGAGAGCCAAATATGGCCTTGAATATATCCCACCTGAATTTAGAGATCATCTCAAGAACAGATTTGCTATATTGGACACTAATAAACAAATACTAAAATAGTTATGGGATGACATAAAAAGCATCATACAAGAAAGCAACAGGTCATTAAGAAGACAAGGAAGAAAGAAAAAATACATGGATGTCAGAAGAGTCTCTGAAACTTGCTCTCCATTGTATAGATGCCAAAGCACATGGAAGAAATAAAGAAGTGAAATAATTGAGTAGAAAATTTCAGAGGGCAGTTGGAGAAGACAAAGTCAAATATTTAAATGAAATGTGCAAAGATCAGAAATTAATAAAAGCAAAAGGGAAGAGCATGCTCAGCATTTCTCAAGCTTAAAGAGCTGTGGGGAAAAAAATGAAGCCTTGATTTGCAATACTGAAGGTGTCTTTGGGCCAATATTAAATGATACAGAAAGCATCAAAAGAAGATGGAAAGAATTCACAGTCACTAAATCAATGTTCTGTCACAGAAAGCTGTAGCATATGATCATACTGAAGGAAGGAAATCCAAGGGGCATTGAAGTCATTGCCCAGGAATTGCCAAAGAACAAGGCACCAGGAATTGATGGACTACAAATTGAAATCTTTCAACACACTGATGTAGCACTGGAGGCACTCACTCATCTATGCCAAAATAGGTGGGAAAGAGCTACCTGACCAACTGATTGGAAAAGACCCATATTTGTGCCCATTCCAAAGAGAGGTGACCCAAAGGAAATTGGAAATCATCAGACAATATCATACATGTCACATACAAGTAACATTTACTAAAGATAATCCAAAAAAGCAGCTGCAACAGTACATTGACAGGGAACTGCCGAAGGGTCAAGTTAGATTCTGAAGAGGATGTGGAATCAGGGATGTAGTTGTTAATATAAAATAAATCTTGGTTGAAAGCAGAGAATACCAGAAAGTTGTTTACCTGTACTTTATTGACTGTGCAAAAGCTTTCAACTTTGTGGATCATGACAAGCTAGGGACAACATTGAATACAAATTATCATTTGTACCTGCACATAGACCAAGAGTCAGTTGTTTGAACAAAACAAGGGGACATAAAATGGTTTGAAATTGGGAAAGGTGTGCTCCAGAGTTGTATTATTTCACAGTACTTATTCAGTCAGTATGTTGAACAGATAATCCAAAAAACTGGAATATAAGAAGGAAAATGGGCATCAGGATAAGAGGAAGATTCATTAACAACCAGTGATATGCAGATGATACAGCCTTCCTAACTGAAAACAAAGAAGACTGAAAATACTTACTGATGAAGATCAAAAACCACAACCTTCAATATGGGTTGCACCTCAATATAAAGAAAACAAAAATCATCACCCCTGGACCAATTAATAATGTCATGATAAATGGAGAGAAGATTGAAATGGCCAAAGACTTCATTTTGCTGGGATCAACCATCACCACTCACTAAAGCAGCAGTCAAGAAATCAAATGACATATTGCATTAGGCAGATCTGCTGCACAAAATCTCTTTAAAATGTTCAAAAGCAAAGATATCAGTCTGACAACTAAGGCGCGCCTGACTCAAGTCATGGTATTTCAATAGCCTCATATGCATATGAAAGTTGGACAATACAGAAGAAAGACTGGAGAAGAATATGCATTTTGTTTATGGTACTGGAGAAGAATTCCAAAGGTACCCTGGACTTCCAGAAGAACAAGCAAATCTGTATTGAAAGAAGTACAACCAGAATGTTCCTTAGAAGTCAAGATGACCAGATTCCTTCTCTCATATTTTGGACACATTATCAGGAGGAGCAGTTCCCAGAGAAGGACATCATGCTTGGTAAAAATGGAAGGTCAGGGAAAAAAAAAAAAAAAAGGAAGATCACCCCCCTTCGTCCAACAAAATGGATTGGTACAGTGGCAGCAACAAAGAGCTCAAGCATAGCAGTCATTGTGAGCATGCTGCAGGACTGCACAGTGTTTTGTTATGTTGTACATAGGGTGGCTATGGGTTGGAAATGACAGGAGAGCACTTAACAACAACCACAGATGGAAAACATGTTGAGAAACAATAGTTTCACATGTTGGTACTTTTGTGTAATAAAGGTTGTTACGATTTTGTAGTAATACTCTTAGATATACACTTGTATTGTTATTGTTGTTGTTAAGTGGAGTTGGTTTTGACTCATAACAACCCTGTATAGGATTCCTAAGGAATGACTTGTGAGTTTGAACCACCGACCTTGCAATTCAAACAGCCTCATGGTCCAGTGCTTATCCTGCAGTGCCACACCAGTTCCCTTGTTTAAAAATAGAAACTTTTAAATTAATGCATAATGGTGGTATTGGCAGCAGTTGTGTGCCACTGAGTCTGTTTCATATAATCTGTTCACTGGCAACCCTGTATAGGGCTTCCAAGACTGTAAATCTTTATGCGAGCAGAAAGCCTCCTTTTTCGCCTTTGGAGTGACTAATAGATTCTAATTGCTGATCTTACGATTATTAGAAGCCCAGCTAGTAATCTTCTATGCTACCAGGACTCTTTTAAAGGTATATTTGTCATTTTCAGTATTTTTAAATCCTCATTACAGAACCAATCATGAAAACCAAGTGTGCAAAAACCAAGTAAGTAATCAAAGTATTGAAAGTGTACAGTATCCTGCTGTCAAACCAATCCAGTGATTGAAACTCAACTTCTCTTGCATATCTGTGAATATAAACCAATTGAATAAACATTTGGTCTTTCTAAGACTATGAAGCCAAACTGCTCTGCATTACCATCTGGTGGCTACTGCATGCAGTGGCAATAAGCATATTTCAAAAAATAGTTAAAGGGGCTGAATGTCATACTTTAGAACAGAGAGAAGACTCTCATGCCACAGATGAATCTAAAAAATGCATAAGGAAGAAATGAAACTTTCCTTCTCATAAAATGGATACTATAAAATGTTATTTATTTAAAGCAATTTCAATGGACAAATATTGAATATCTGATTAATAAGATTTACAAATAACATATAGCTCCTAAACAATCCTATTTAAATTACTATAGAAAAATGCAAGATATTTTTTATGGAGGAATTTTTTTTAAAGTACAATAATTTTTCTGGATTTATAAACTTTTCCATCATCTATTGAGTCCTGGTGTGGCACTGTAGGTTAGTGCGCCAGACTGCAAAGCCATTTGAACTGCAAGGTCAGTGGTTCAAGCTTACCAGCTGCTCCTCGGAAACCCTATACAGGGTCAATAGGGGTCAGAACTGACTTGATGGCACTTCACAATAACGTGCAACTGTACCTACCTTTTGCATTTTCCCTACCTACCAAATAAGGAGCTCTGGTAGCATAGTGGTTATGAGTCAGGCTGCTAACCTCAAGGTCAGCAGTTGGAAACTACCAGCAGTTCCACAGGAGAAAGATGAGGCTTTCTGCTTCCATAAAGTTTTATAGCCTCAGAGACTCTACACAGGGTCGCTATGAGTCAGAACCAACGCCACACCACACTTCCACCAACACCAAATAGTTATATATCTTTAAGAATTTAGCTTAAATGGCTCCTGATTTGACAAGTCTAAGTGAGTGCTCTCAGCTAAAGGCTCCATATCCCTATTTACAAGATATGTTGCTTATTTGCTGATTACTTATGAGATTGTTTCTTTCCATAACTATTCATGTTTCTTGAGGATGAAATGGTGCTCATTTACTTCTTCCAAAACTCAAGTTTTAAGTTGTTGTTGTTGTTAGGTGCCATTAAGTTGATACCAACTCATAGTGACCAACTCATATGCACAACACAACAAAACACTACCTGGTGCTGCACCAACTTCACAATCATTGCTGCACCTGAGCTCTTTGCTGCTGTCATTATGCTGATCCATATAATTGGGAATCATCTTCTCTTTCTCTGACCCTAAACTTTACCAAACATGATATCCTTCTCCAGGTACTGGTCCCTCCTGATAAAATGTCCAAAGTATGAGAAACAAAGTCTGGCCCTCTTGGCTTCCAAGGATCACTCTGGCTATACTTCTTAGAGCACAGATCTATTTGTTCTTTTGGCAGTCCATGGTACTTTGAATATTCTCCAACAACACCATAACTCAACTGCATCCATATTTGTATGGTCTTCCTTATTCATTGCTCAACTTTCCATGCATATAGGTTATTAACAATACCATGGATTATCTCAGGTATACCTTATTCCTCTAATTGACATCTTTGCTCTTCAACATTTTAAAAAGGTCTTGTGCAGCAAATTTGCCTAATGCAATAAATCATTTGACTTCTTAACTGCTGCTGCCAAGAGTGTTGATGGTTCATCTGAGCAAAATGAAGTCTTTGACAACTTCAATCTTCTCTCCATTTATATGGATGATGTTTATTGGCCCAGTGGTGAAGATTTTTGTTTTCCTTACATTGAGGTGCAATCTATGTGGATTACAGATTTTCATCAGTAAGTATTTTAAATCCTAGTTCCTTTCAGCAAGAAAGGTTGTATCATCTGCATATAGCAGGTTGTTAAGGGTCTTTCTCCAACCCTGATACCACATTTTTCTTCACATAATCCAGCTTCTTGAATCATTTGCTCAGCAAACAGATTGGAAAAGTATGTTGAAAGAATACAACCTGGCATAAACCTTTCCTCATCAGGATTGGCTTGATGTTATCTAAAAGAACAACAGATTAGTGGCTCAAAATGTTTGAATTCAGCTGCTAACCCTAAGGTCAGACTTTGAACCCTCCCAATAGAACCATGGAAGAAAAGGTCTGGAGATGCGCTTCACTAAGATTACAGTTAAGAAAATTCTATGGAATGGCTCTGCTGTGTAACACATAATTATGAGTTAGAACTGTCTCTATGGCAATTTGAAACAACAAGAAATTATTACTTTGGGGAACTTGGGAAAGTCAAATATTGTTGCTGAGAATCAGTCTCATTCTTTACAAGGATTTGACTGAACTATGTGATTTTTATGATTACATCTCACTTTTCTGATTCTATGATGAAAGTAAGAAAATTTAAAGGTTAATAAACCTGTTGCTTTTGAATTACATCCAACTCACAGTGACTTAAAAGACATAATGGTGGTGGTGGTTATGTGCTGTGGAGTTGGTAGAGGTGGTCAAAAGGTTTCTAAGACTATAAATCTTTATGGAAGCAGATGTCACATCTTTCTTCCACTGAGCTGCTGGTGGATTTCAACCTCCTACCGTTTGGGTACCAGTTGAAGGTATTAGCCACTGCACCACCAGGGCTTCCAAAATGTCATATGAATGTCTGAAGGTTGCAAATGTCTGACTCATAGTAGTTAGCAAACAACCTTTGTAAAGTCTATTATACTAAAAATTCAAGGTACATGCATTGGTACATGAAATGAGCTACTCTGTGAGGCACATCAATATATTAGCATTATCGCTATTACCATATTATTATATTAAAGATACTTAAGTATATTTGGAAGTGCTTCTTTACTGTTTTTTGCATTCAATGGTACACTATGTACAATATACTAAGATAATCGTTTGACTAAGTAATATTAGATACAAACCATATAGAACTGTTCTAACTTACATACAAATTCAATTTAATGACAAATTTAGAAATGGAACAAATCTCAAAAATCAGGAACCAATGACTTTGCAATGACTAACAAAGTCTTAAGGCAGGTGTGGTTGCCTAGTGCTGTTATAACACGAATATCACAAATAGAGGCTTTCAAGAATAGTGTATTTTTTCACATTTCAGGAGAGTATTGAAACCAAATCAGAGTTTTGCTGTGTTGACGCCTTCTGTGAGCCTCTCTCCTACTTTCTGGTATCTGCTTGGTGAAACTTGACCTATCTTTGTCTATGGACAGTTTCTCCCATGCTGTTTGTCTTCCCCTTACATGTATCTCTGTGTCAATTCTGGTCTCAATAATTAAGATGCTACAATATATATATATATATATATATATATATATATATGCCCTATTCTGGTGTTGCTTAATTAACCACAAAAAAGGAAGCTCCTTCTGTTGTTGTTACTGTTGGATGCCATCAAGTCAGTTCCAACTCATAGGGACTCAATGCACAACAGAATGAAACACTGCCCAGTCCTGCAATATCCTTACAATTACTGTGTTTCAACCCATTGCTGCTACCACTATGTCAATCCATGTCATTGGGGGTCTTCCTCTTTTTCACCGATCCTCTACTTTATCAATCATGATGTCCTTGTCCAGGGACTTGTCCCATCTAATAATATATTCAGACCACAAGAGACGAAGTCTCACCATCATGGCTTCTATGAAGCATTCATCCAAGACAGTTGTTTTGTTTGTTTTAAGTTTTTATTGTCAATTATGTGATAGTTTACATGGGAGAATATTAGCTTTACATTCATTCTATTGTAGTTCCTTTCATTGCAATGATTTCAATCCCATCCATGCATCAGCAAACAACCAAAAGGTACACCTCACAGCCTGCCTCTCAGCCTACAGCACACAGCTCATCTCCCTCCCTGAGTCCAGAGTTCCCAGCCTCTCCATTGTTCCATGTCATCATCTCTGCCTCTATCTCTGGTGTCACTGATTCTCTGGGTAAGGTCCCTCACTACGCTCCTTTCCTTTAATGGTTCCAGGGACCTTACTCTGCTTCTGGACTGCAAAATCAACCACTCCTCTCCTTTTGTTACAAAACATCTACCTTTACATTTCCAACCCTAACAGTGAGTCCTGATAGCAATTATTCACTATTATGCTACAAGAGTCTTATTCCTTTCATCAGCCCTGTCCAGGCAGATTGGAAACCACTCAGTGGAGATTCTACCTTCCCCTAGGCTTCCTCTTGAAAGCTTGTAAGCCAGTCATGTCTTGCCTTTGTAGCCCGCCCCCACCCCCTTTTTGGGTAGCCAATGTCTAAGTTGCCCATCTCTGTCAACCCTGCGTACTGAGGGAGTGAGAATGAACCTCACTGTAAAGATTTGACCTATCCATAAGTATAGGTCAACTTCATCAAACTGTAGCAGATTACTCTTTTTTTGACCTCTTTTGTCTTCCTCTAGTCGAGTTCCGATAATTCAGCTATTGGAACCATGTAAAGTGGGTATTACATGCAAGTATGGGTGCTATTGTACATCTCCCTTCACTTCATATCAGCTGGATGCTTCACTCTCTGATCTAGTCCTCTGTGGCCATGTCACTGTCTCTGGGTCCAGGAGTCCCCAGGTTTGTCCTACTGCTGGTCAATCAGGTCTCAACCCAGGTTGACAAGAATCTATTGAAAATGGTCAGACTTAGTTCACAACTTCGTTGCTGTTTTTCCCACACTTCCCCTTATTGTTGACCAATGTGGTCACCAGCAAGACTACATGCCTACTCGTTTATTTCCCTTGAGTCTTAGTCTTCGAAGAAGGTTTGCCCTGAAGAGACCTGAACACTTGCCTTGATGGCTCCCAGGTGAAAAACTTATTTGTTCCTGTAGTAGTCAATTGGACTGCCGTTATTGTTTTTGATTTTTCCTGCCAGTCTTTCTTTTGAACAATATCTTCTGTTCTTCTACCTGCTTCAGGCTGGTCTGCTTGTACTTTCAAGTGGAAATTTTCCACCTCAGAAGATTCAGGATGAGGTTCAGGATTCCATCTATGGTCTTATGCAATGCAAAGGCTCCGTAGGAAGCCTCCTTCAGTGGACAAGTTCTAGCCCCATTTTAGGTATTCAAATCAGTTACCAAGGTGAAGGGTCAGAGAAAAAGAGGAAGACCCCCAATGAGCTGGATTGGCCAAGTTGCAGCATCGATGGACTCCAGCATGGCGACAGTAGTGACGATGGCCCAGGATCAGGAAGTGTTTCGTTCTGCTGTGCATAAGGTCGCTAGCGGTCAGTACTGAGTTGATGGCACCTAACTAAAACAACAACAATCACTTATAGGCTGAAGATGGCCTTACAAGCTTTCTATGGTGAAATTTCTGGTTATTCATTTCTCTTCCCATAAAGTGTCTATTTTACAATGGTAGACAAGGGAAACCAAGATTCAAAAGACAGCTAAGCATCTTAACATTGTTGTTGTTGTTAGGTATCACCGAGCCACTACAGACCCATAGCAACCTATGCACAACAGAACGAAACACTGCCCTATCCTGGGGCAACCTCACTACTGTTGTCATGCTCGAGTCCATCAATGCTGCCACTTGGCCAATACAGCTCATTGGGGGTCTTCCTCTTTTTCTATGATCCTCCACCTTACCAAACATGATATCCTTCTCCAGTGACTGGTCCCTCTTAACAATATGTCCAAAGGATGAGAGATGAAGTTTGGCCATCTTGGCCTCCAAGGAGCACTCTGGATGCACTTCTTCCAAAATGGATCTATTGGTTCTTTTGGCAGCCCATGGCACTTTCAATATTCTTCCCCAACACCATAATTAAAAGGCATCAATTCTTCTACAGTCTTCCTTATTCACTGTCCAGCTTTCACATGCATATGAGGTTACTGAAAATACCATGGCTTGAGTCAGGTGCACCTTAGTCCTCAAGCTGACATCTTTGCTCTTCAATACTTTAAAAAGGTCTTGTGCAGCAGATTTGCCTAATGAATACATCGTTTGAATTCTTCACTGCTGTTTCTAATAGTGCTGATTGTGGGTCCAAGTAAAATGAAGTCTTTTACAATTTTAATCTTTTTTCATTTTAACATTATGTTATTTAAGTGTCCAGTTGTGAGGGTCTGTTACTTTCTAACATGATCATGTTTACAAATACAGGGATTAAGATTTCAACACATATTTTGGAAGGGGACTGGGGACACAATTCAGTCTATAACAAAAGACAAATGCCAATATGTAGAGCTTAGTTAAATAAGTTTTTCATTTAATGTGCCCTCTATTCCAACTTTTTCACAAGCAACTTTACCCTTTTCTATGATTATTAAAGCTCTCTGCTTTCCTCCTTCTTTCCTTTCTACCTGCATTTCTTTATTTACTTGAAACCTGGAAGTATTTGATTTGCAGAAAGTTTTGGTTTTAATGTGCTTTTCAAATCAATAAAGAAGCAATAATTTTATTTTTCCATTACTTGATATAATCAGACACTATTTTTATGATTCAGCTTGTTGTTTAAGAATGGATTCCTATCAGTTGGATTGTTTACAACAGAATTAAGATGCAAGATGTGTTTTTCCTTTTCCCTTCCATATCCGATTATTATCCTAGACTTTGATTTTAGGTTGGGATTGACCTTCAAAATTTCATAAGACTGCCTAACTCTTCACAGATAGTTGCCTTATTATGTGAGCCTGAGAGTAGCTCTTGGGCAAGATATTTAATATATTATAATATTATTTCATTACTCTTGACTGCATGTTCACACAAAGTTTTCAGTGACATAAAAGAAAACTATATTTTAAAACTGGTTAGAGAAGTAGAATAATTTTATGAGTTTTAACCCTTTTATTATATTTGTATTATGTTTTATATCATGAATACAAATCACTCCAAAATCAAATTGACTCACTTGTTTCTTTATTGCAATAACTTAATTATGATATAATGTGTGTTCTGTAGGGAGACTGTTTCTAAAATAGATAATTATAGGCATCAATTATTGAAAAATATTAGATTTAGGTTTCTATGTAAGATTTTATAACTAACATGTTGCTTTCAATGTGTTTTCTTTGCCTGTAACACAATAATGTATAAACCCAAAGAACACAGAGTAAATTTCTATATAATACAGACTAGAGTAAGATGATAGACTAGGCAGAAATACTTCACAAAATTTGCATTAAATTTTAAAGTAAATTTTATAGTTAATAGGGAGAGACAGACTGAATAACAAAGAAATCTAAAGTATGTATCACTCGTTCATCCCAAGTAAAAAAACCTCATTTAAATAAAAGGACATCAACAATTGAAGATAAAGTATACCACGTGCAGTCCTGATATTACTGTATTACCTGGTTTCAAAGGATTAGCTGCTCTCCTGGATTTTATTTCTTGGTGCTACTCAAGTCCGTCCTTTCTGCTTTCTTTTATCTGTTGTAAGGAACCCTTGTGACATAGTGGATCATGTGTTGGGCATAAGATGAGGCAGTCTGTTTTCCTAGAGATTTACAGCCTTGGAAACCCTATAGGGCAGTTCTATCATGTCCTAAAGGGTCATTATAAATTGGAATTAACTTTATGGCCGTGGATTTGGTTTGATTTGGGTTTAAGATAAAAAGTACGGCTTACCCAAGGGTGTGACTTTAGTAAGAGTGATGAATTGACTCATACGCTCTTCTAAGACTATGACTCAATATACAACCCACTCTAATCCAGCTTCATTAACATAAAGAGATTCAAGTTTAAATTAGGCATCACAAAATGGAAGTGAAATGTATCAGATCATAAAATGAAAGACAGTTACACAATGCTGGGAATCATCGTTACCCAAGTTGACACTTATTATGGGGGACACAATTCAATTCATGCCATGTGGCAAAATAGGCCTTTTCTAATAAGTAATGACTCCCAATATTTGTCTTTGTGAAGTGCTTCAGTGTTGCCCTTCTTTAAATAAAAAAACACAAATGATTTGAGGAGAGAACTGGAAATAAAGACTGTAAGATTTTCAGGGAGTCTTACAGTCCCTTAAGTTTGAAAAAATATTTTGGATTAGTAATAGAATTGTGGACTTATAAAAGACAAATAAAGTCATGTAAGTAGATATACTTCTACAAAGAAACAGGAGAAAAAATCTTGGCTCCAAACCTAAGGAATACCAATATTTAGATATATTAAGTATCAGTAATAAAGTATTTTTACCCTTGTAACGGAATCTAAAAAATTCCACTAATATAATTTACTTACCCCAAAAATGTAATTTCCTGGGAATTAACAGTTAAAATTAATGTATGTTGTTGTTATTATTGTTAAATGAAGCCGAGTCTGTTCCAAATCATAGTCATAAATAAGTAGCATCATGATAAAGGGAAAAAAATATTGAAGTTATTGAAGACATAAATTTTGCTTGGATTTACCATCAACACTCATGGGAACAGCAGTAAAAAAAATCAAATGACATATTGCATTAGGCAAATTTGCAGCAGAAAACCATATTAAAGTGGTCAAATGCAAAGGTGTCAGTTTGAGGACTAAGGTGTGCCTGATACAGGACATCTTATTTTCAGTAGTCTCATATACATGTGCACCACTTGTCTATCAGTTTGTCATACTGATATTGTGATTGTGAGTTGCTGTGATTCTGGAAGCTATGCAACTGGTATATTAAATACCAGCAGGATCACCCATGGTGGACACGTTTCATATGAGCTTCCAGACAAAGACTGACTAGGAAGAAGGAGTGACAAACTACTTCTGAATATTTAGTTACAGAAAACCATATGAACAGCGGAGAAACACTGCCAGGTATAGTGCCAGAAAATGAATCCTTCAGGTTGGAAGGCACTCAAAATGTGACTGGGGAAGAGCTGTCTCCTTAAAGAAGAGTTGACCATGATGATGTGAATGGAGCAAAGCCCATGGGAGTAAAGTCTGTAGGACCTTCATTTGCTGATGGGGCACAACTCAAAATCAAGAGAAACAGCTGTAAACATCCACTAACAATCAGAAAATGTACAAAGTATTAATCTAGGAAAATCAGGAATTGTCAAAAAATAAATGGAACACATAAGCATCAATATCTAGGCATTAGTGAGCTGAAATGGACTGGTATTGGCCATTTTGAATCTGACAACCACATGATTTACTCTGCTGGTAATGACAAATTGAAGAAGAATGGTGTTGCATTCAGTGTCAAAAAGAACATATCCAGATCAGTCATGAGGCACAACACTGTCTATGATGGGATAATGTCCAAGTGCCTACATGGAAGCTCAGTTAATACCACTATTATTTAAATTTATACGCCAACCACTAAAGCCAGTGAGGATGAAATAGAAGAATTCTACCAACTTCATCCATCTGAAACTGATCAGACATACAATCAAGATGTATTGATCATTAGTTGTGATTGGACTGCAAATGTTGGGAGTAAACAGAAAGGATCAGTAGTTGAAAAATATGGCTTTGGTGATAGAAATGATGCTGGAGATCACATGATAGAATTCTGCAAAATCAATGATTTGTTCATTTCAAATACTTTTTTTAGACAGCATAAGAGATGGTTATACACATGAACCTCCAGATGGAATACATAGAAATCAAATTGACTACATTTGTGGAAAGAGACGATGGAAAAGCTCCATAATGTCAGTGAAAACAATGCCAGCGGCCGATTGTGGAACAGACCATTATCTGCTCATATGCAAATTCAAATTAAAGCAGAAAAAAATGAAAACAAGTCTAGGAGAGCCAAAATATGACCTTGAATATATCCCATCTGAATTTAGAGATCATCTGAAGAACAGATTTGATACATTAAACACTAAAGACCGAAGACCAGAAGACTTGTGGAATAATATCAAGAACATCATACAGGAAAAAAGCAAAAAGTCATTAAGAAGACATTGTTGTTGTTGTTGTTAAGTGCCATCGAGTCGGTTCCGACCCATAGCGACCCTGTACAGGGTTTCCGAGGGTGTAAATCTTTACGGGAGTAGAAAGCCTCATCTTTCTCCCACGGAGCGACTGGTAGTTTTGAACCTCTGACCTTAAGGTTCACAGCCCAATTCGTAACCACTACGCTACCAGAGCTCCTTTAAGAAGAATTTAAAGAAGGAAAAGGTCAAAATGATGCCAGAAGAGAAACTGAGACTTGCTCTACAGCATAGAGATGCTAAAGCAAATGGAAGGAATGAAGAGATCCAATTGCTGAACAGAAAATTTCAAAGGTCAGCTCAAGAAGATAAAGCCAAATGTTACAACAAAATGTGCAACGATCTGAAGTCAGAACACCGAAAAGGAAGTAAATATGCTCAGCATTTCTCAATTTTGGAGAACTGGAGAAAAAATTCAAGCCTCAACTTTCATTATTGGAGGATTCTCTGGACAAATTATTGAATGATGAAGAAAACACCAAAAGAAGGTGGAGGGAATACACAGTCACTGTACCGAAAAGAAATGGTTGATGTTCAACCATTTCAAGAGGCAGTATACATGATCAAGAGTCAATGATACTGAAGGAGGAAGTCCAAGGTGCATTGAAGGAATTGGCAAAGAAGAAGACACCAGGAATTGATGAAATAAAAATTGAAATCTTTCCAGAAAGTGAAGTAGCACTGGAGGCACTCACTCATCTATGCATGAATGTTAAAACACTATTAGAAACAAAGTACCAGTAACCATCCACACTATCTCTCTGTTGTCTTTAAGTCAATTCTGACCTAAGGCCACCTATATATGTCAAAGTAGAATTGTGCTTGCTGAGTTGTTGGAAGCACATTACCATGAATTTCTTCTGAGTTGCATCTGGGTGAACTCAGATCTCCAACCTTTGAATTAGCAGATGAGTACTTAATCATTTGCACCACCCAAGGACTACAACATTAAGTATATCAAACACTATAATTGCATATTTTCTCCAGCGGCACTCTGAAATCTCATTGTAGAAATGGAGACTTTAATTGGTGGAGGTGATCTCAATCAGACGTTTTAAGACCTGGTAAATTGGATACAAGGAAATGTGATGATGCAATGGTTAAGCATTAAGCTACAAAATATAAACAGTTGATGATTAGAATTCATCTACAGTTCAGGGGGAAAAAGACTTGATGATCTACTCCTTTAAAGTTTACAACATGGAAAACCTATACGACACTTCTACAGTTGTACCATCATTTAGCTGTCAGTTTGTCATTCTATAGTGGCTTATGTGTAACTGTGATGCTGGAAGTTATGTCACCAGTATTTTAAATGCCTACAGGGTCACCCATGATGATCGGGTTTCAGTGGAGCTTCCAGACTAAGACAGTCTAGGAAGAAGGAGAGGCAGACTACTTCTGAACTTTTAGCCACTGAAAACCTAATAAGCAGCAGCAGAACATTGTCAAATTTAGTGCCAGAAAATGAAAACATTATTAATAGCATTAGAATATTGTCAGATATAGTGCCAGAAGATGAACCCTTCAGGTTGAAAGGCACTCAAAATAAGACTGGGATATATTGCCTCCACAAAATAGATTTGATCATGAGACAAATGGAGTAAAGATTTCAGGACCTTTATTTGCTGATGGGGCACAACTCAAAATGAGGAGAAACAGCTGCAAATATTCATTAATAATCAGAACATGGAATGTATGAAATATGAACCTAGGAAAATTGAAAGTAGTAAAAAATGAACTGGAATGCATAAATATTGACCTTGAGCTGAAAATGAGCTGAAATGGTCTGGTATTGGCCATTTTGAATCAGAAAATCATATGGTTTACTATGTGATATTCATTGTCAAAAAGAACATTTCAAGATCCATCTGAAGTGCAATGCTGTCTGTGATAATATACTATCATATGCCTACAAGGAAGACTAGTTAATTCCACTATTTTTCAAATTTACACAACAACCAGTTAAGTGAGGGATGATGAAACTAAATAAGTCTACCAATTTCTACAGTCTGAAATTGATCACACCTGC
The DNA here is from genome assembly GCF_000296735.1 of Chrysochloris asiatica. Taxonomy (NCBI): domain Eukaryota; kingdom Metazoa; phylum Chordata; class Mammalia; order Afrosoricida; family Chrysochloridae; genus Chrysochloris; species Chrysochloris asiatica. Next base: position 4,138,898 of record NW_006408727.1, on the reverse strand, counting down.
AATCAAGATATATTTGTAATTACTAGTGATTGGAATGTGAAGGTTGGAAACAAAGAGAAAGGGTCAGTAGTTGGAAAATATGGCCTTGGTGATAGAAATGATGCCAGAGATAAAAATCATAGAAATTTGCAAAGCCAATAACTTATTAATTGCAGATATCTTTATTAACAGCATAAAAGGTGATTATGCACATGAACCTGACCACCTCATCAGATGATATACACAAGGATCAAATTAACTACATCTGTGGGAATAGACGGTGGAAAAGCTCTATATCATCAGCCAAAAAAAAAAGGCCAGGGCAGACTGGAATATATATATATATCATCAATTTCTCATATCCAAGTTCAGGCTGAAGCTGAAGAAAATTAAAACAAGTCCAGGAGAGCCAAAATATGATCTTGAACATATCCCTCTGAATTTAGAGACCATTTCCAGAACAAAATTATGCATTAAACATTAATGACAGAAGACCAGAAGAACTATTGGATGACATCAGGTTAATCATGAAGAAAGAAAGCCAAAGGTCATTAATAAGATCGGAAAGAATAAAAGGACAAAAATGAATGTCAAAAGACACTCTAAAACTTGCGATCCAACATAAAGATGCTCAAACGATTGAGAGAATGAAAGTTGAAGAGCTGAAGAGAGAGAGAATATATATATATATATAATGAAATTTGCAAAGACCTGGAGTTAGAAAATGAAAAGGGAAGTATATGCTCAGCATTTTTCAAGCTGAAATAACTGAAGAAAAAAATTCAAGCCTTGACTTGTAATATTGCATGATTCTATGGGCAAAATATTGAATGATGCAGAAAGCATCAAAAGAAGAAGCAAGGTATACACAGAGCCACTGGACCAAAAAGAAATGGTCAATGCTCAACCATTTCAAGAAGTACATGAGCAAGAATGTATGGTACTGAAGGAAGAAGCTCAAACTGCACTTAAGGTATTGGTAAGAAACAAGGAATTGATGAAATACAAATTGACAACATTCAACAAACTGATGCAGCACAGGATGCACACACTCTTTGATGCCAATAAATTTGGAAGACAGCTACCTGGCCAACTAACTGAAAGAGATCCATATTTGTGACACATTGGAATGCGGAAACCATAGACATTATCAATGATGTCACATGCAAGTAAATTTTTGCTGAAGATAATTCAAAAACAATACATTGACTGTAAACTGCCAGAAACTCAAACCACATTCAGAAGAGGATGTAGAACAAGGGAGATAATTGCTGATGTAAGATGAATTTTTGCTGGAAGCAGAGAATACCAGAAATTTGTTTACCTGTGCTTTATTGATCTGAAAAGGCTTTTGATTGTTGGATCATGACACGTTATGGAAAACAATGCAGAGAGGGATTATTCCAGAACACTTAATTGTGCTCATGAGGAACCTTTACATAGACAAAGAGGGAGACTTTCGAACAGAACAAAGGAATACTGAAGGGTGTTAAATCAGGAAAGGTCTGTGCCAGGGCTGTATTCTTTAATCAAACTTATTCAATCTGTGTATTGAACAAATAATCCAAGAAACTGGATTATATGAAGACTGTGGCATCAGGATAAGAAGAAGACTCATTAACAACATGCAATAGCCAGATGATACAAACTTTCTTGCCAAAAGTGAAGAGGCCTTAAGATACTGATGAAGATCAAAGACTACACAGCCTTCAGTATGGATTGGTAAATAAAAAACAAAAATCCTCACAACAGGATCATTAAATAACATCATATTAAGTGGAGAAAAGATTGAAATTGTCAAAGACTTCATTTTTCTTTAATCTACAATAAGCACTCATGGAGGCAGTAGTCAAGAAAGCAAACATCATATTGGATTAGGCTAGTCTGTTGCACAAGACATCTTTAAAATGTTCAAGAGCAAAGATATGTTTGAAGACTAAAGTGCACCCCACCCAAGCCATGGTATTATCAGTATCTTGATGTTGTTGTTGTTAAGTGCCGTCGAGTCGGTTCCGACCCATAGCGACCCTGTACAGGGTTTCCGAGGGTGTAAATCCTTACGGGAGTAGAAAGCCTCTTCTTTCTCCCGCGGAGTGGCTGGTAGTTTCGAACCGCTGACCTTAAGGTTCGCAGCCCGATTCGTAACCACTACGCTACCAGAGCTCCTTATACATGCAAAATTTGGACAATGAATAAGGAATTCCAAGGAAAAACTGATGCATTTTAGTTATGGTATTGGAAAACAATATTGGAAGTACTATGAATTGCCAGAAGAAGTACAGTCAGAATGTTCCTTAGAAACCAGTATGATGAGAATTTGTCTTTCATACTTTAAACATATTATCAGGAGGGATCAATTCTGGGAGACAAACATCATTCTTGCTAAAGTGGATGGTTAGCAAAAAAGAGGGACTGCATCCCAACGACATGGATTGGCAAAGTGACAGCAGTCATAGTCTCAAAGCAGAACTGTTCAGTATTTGTTCTGCTGTGCATAGATTTGCTATGATTTGGAGCTGACTCAATAACACCTAACAACATTAGCAACATGAGTCAAAAGGAGCTGTTTGCTAACCAAAAAAAGTCAGCAGGAATAGAGAGGGAGCTGAATTTGATAGTGGATCGGAGAGAAATGCAGTGAGGACATCCATCAGCAATAATAAAGAATACTGGACAAAGCAGATTCAGGGGATGGTCCCAGAACTCTGAACCACATATAAAGGAATATTTAGAAAGTTTGAAGGCTTACAGCCAGTGGAATTTATAGTGGAAACAAAAAATCTGGAACTTTCTGATAGGCTGGTCTCAGTGGCTCCCAGAGCAGCCATCATGGGTAAGACAGTGTGGGGGGAGGATCAGAGCCATGGCTGACACCTGACACATCCTCAGAGATAAAGGTGTGAACATTCTCTGTCTCTCTTTTGTTTTTCTTCTGTTTCTCTGTTCATTGGACTCTCGCTGTCTTCGCACCTCCATTCTGGTGACTAGAGAGGGTGCATGAGCAAGTGGGAAGTACCATGCCCTCCTGCCCCAGATGGTTCTACTATGCATGTGCATGGATCTGCTCAGAATTTAAAGGGATAGGGTCCCCAAAAACCAAACGACAGTGCAAAACCTCCACAGCTGACCCTGAACTGTTAATCACTAGGAAAAAGGTCTGAATGAGGGCTGTGGAACTGGAGAGACACAGACTAAAAAAAGAAACAGGCTGAAAATTAAATCATGAATAACATAATGACCAACAGTGGCATCTTGAAATTTCTCATGTGGCCTTGAAGCTAGAAGCAAAGAAAGGAACAGTAAAGTCATACTCATATTTTGCTACAGATTTTTTTTTTTTCTTCACTCTTTTCTGGGATTATAGACTATAGTATCCAAACTGGCTTTTTTCTGTTTTTGTTTTATCTTTTGATCCCCTCTTTACCTTTAGGGGCTCTTTCTCTCCCTACATTACTCAAGAAGAGACAGCAATTGCGGTCATACAGTGAAGCTACAACCACACCCTATGAAATCCCACCATCCAGTCAAGAATCAATACTAGCTGCCATACAACGCATAGGCAACCAATACCTGTAACAGTTACTCTGAGTTTAGTAATAAGAAGAGTGAAAAAGGAAGCCCATTACCTGATCATGTTTACCTGGAGGCAATCAGAAATCATGATAAAACATCAACATACATTCATCTAATTAGTAAGATCACAGCTAACTACTTAAGATGCTGAAGAAACAGATGACCTTATTAGCACATGTCCAGAAACAAGATAAAATGACTGAGACACATTAGCAGGAAATAACTTTAGACATCATATTGGAAGGATGGCAGTTTGGGAAATGCCTGAAAAGGAATTCAGAAAAATGATAATAAAATCCATCAAAACATTTTACAGAGGGTTTGAGATAAATAAGGAAGAAGTCAGGAAAGCACTACAGGAACAATCAAATAAGATACATACAGTATTGGAAATAATTAAAAACCTACAAAAAGAGGACTAAATGATTAACAATAGAATATCAGAAATGGACAATACACTGGAAGGGCAAAGGAGTAGAACTGATGAGATGGAAGCCAGAATTATCAAGCTGGAAGACAAATCTCTCAATAGTGCTAAGATAGAAGAACAAACAGAAAAAAAGATAAAAAAATCTGAAGACAGTTTAAGATTCATATTGAACAACATGAATAGAAATAACTTAAGAATTATTGGCATTCTGGAACAGGAAGACTCACACAAGTCTACAGAGGAGATAATTGAAGAGCTCCTGGAAGAAAATTTCCCTAACATCCTGAAAAACGAAAAGATAAGCATTCAAAAATCTCAGTGAACCCCAAGAAGGATAAATCCCAAAAGAAAATCATCAAGACACTTAATAATCAAGCTCGCCAAAATCAAAGACAAAGAGAGAATCCTCAAAGCAGCTAAGGACAGGAGCAGTGTTACATACAAAGGCAAGTAAATCAGATTAAGCTCTGATCTCTTAGTAGAAACCATGTAGGTAAGAAGGCAATTGGGAGACATTTATAAAACCCTGAAAGAAAAACACTACCAATCAAGAATTGTCTACCCAGTAAAGCTGTCAATCAAATATGACAATGTAGTCAAAACATTCCAGGATAAACAGAAAATAAGGGATTTTTCTAAAGTCAACCCTGTACTGCATAACATCCTAAAGGGAGTTCTTTGTATTGAGAACAAACAAGAACAGATAACAACCAGAGATTGACATATGTGGCAGCAATGCCTGGAATTCAGTCGACAAATGGAAGAGTCCAGAACAGAAAAAAAAAAAAAAAAAATTATAAGAACAAATTCAGAGCATTTGGGAGGTCAGTCTATGACCCAAACAATTACAATGTGAAAAAAGGTAAAAACATAGGAACAGAAATCCAGGTGATGAGAAGTTCAGGTAGATTACAGGATAAAATAGACTGCTTTCAATGGTGGGAAAGGTTAATCGAATATAAGATAACCTCAAAGGAAATTACTATTTAACAACATATGAAGAAAATGAAAATCCAGGAACATGGAAATATTAAAACTATGGGGAAACTGAGAGAAATAATACAAAAACAATGAACTTAGCACAGGAAGAGATGCAGAACAAAGAAACCAGCAGCACAAAACAAAACAAAACAAAATGACAGCAATTAATCCATACCTATCGATAATTACACTGAATGTAAACAGATTAAATGCACTCGTTAAGAGATGAAGAGTGGCAGAATGGATAAGAAAACAAGATCCTTCAGTATGCTGTCTGCAAGAGACACACCTATAGTATGAAGACAAAAATAGACAAACAGTCAAAGGATGGAAAAAAATATACCAAGCAAATTGCAATAAAAAACGAAAAGGAGTGGCAATACTAATCTCTGATAAAATAAACTTAAAGGTGAAAACCAGCATAATAGATAAAGATGGACATTATCTCATGATTAAAGGGAAAATTGAACAAGATGACATGGCCATAACAAATATCTATGCCACCAATGAAAGAAATCAAAAATATATAAAGCAAACTCTAGTAGAGTTGAAGAAAGAAATAGACAAAATTATAATAATAGTTCACCACTAGTCTGTTGGTTTGTCATACTGTGGTGGCTTGTGAGTTGCTGTGATTCTGGAAACTATGCCACCGGTAATTTATATGCCAGCCGAGTCACCCATGGTGGAAGGTTTCAGATGAGCTTCCAGAAAAAGACAGACTAGGAAGAAGGAGTGACAAACTAGCTACGAATATTTAGTCACTGAAAACCTTATAAACAACAGAGAAACACTGTCAGGTATAGTGCCAGAAAATGAACCACTCAGGTGGGAAGGCATACAAAATTCATCTGGGGAAGAACTGCCACCTCAAATTAGAGTTGACCATGATGGTGTGAATGTAGTAAAGCCTGTGGGAGTAAAGTCCATGGGACCTTCATTTGCTGATGGGGCACAATCAAAATGAAGAGAAACAGCTGTAAACATCTACTATTAATAGGAACCTGTAATGTATGAAGTATGGATCTAGGAAAATCAGGAATTGTCAAAATTTTGTTCATTTCAAATACCTTCTTTAGACAGCATAAGAGATGACTATACACATGGACCTCGCCAGATGGAATACATAGAAATCAAATTGAATACATCTGCAGAAGAGATGATGGAAAAGCTCTATACCACCAGTCAAAACAAGGCTAGAGGCAGATTGTGGAACAGACTATCAATTGCTCATATGAAAATTCAAACTAAAGCAGAAAAAAATGAAAACAAGTCCATGAGAGCCAAAATATGACCTTGAATATATCCCACCTGAATTTAGAGATCATCTGAAGAACAGATTTGATACATTAAATACTAAAAGACTGAAGACCAGAAGAGTTGTGGGATGACATCAATAACATCATACAGGAAGAAAGCAAAAAATCATTGAGAAGACAAGAAAGAAGGAAAAGGTCAAGATGGATGTCAGAAGAGACACTGAAACTTGCTCTCCAGTGTAGAGATGCTTAAGCAAATGAAAGAACTGAGGAGGTCCCAGAGCTGAACAGAAAATTTCAAACATCAGCTCAAGAAGATAAAGCCAAATGTTACAACAAAATGTGCAAAGATCTGGAATCAGAAAATCAAAAAGAAAGAACACGCTCAGGATTTCTCAAGCTGGGGGAACTGAAGAAAAACTTTCAAGACTCAACTTTGGTTATTGAAGAATTCTCTGGGCAAATTATTGAATGATGCAGAAAGCATCAAGAAAAGATGAAAAGAATACACAGCATTATTGTACCAAGGGAAATGGTTGATGTTCAACCGTTTCAAGAGGTAGCATATGATCAAGAGTCAATGGTTCTGAAGGAGGAGGTCCAAGGTACATTGAAGGAATTGGCAAAGAACAAATCACCAGGAATTAATGGAATAAAAATTGAAATATTTCAAGAAACTGAGGCAGCACAGGAGGCACTCACTCATCTCTGCTAAGAAATTGGGAAGACAACTATCTGGCCAACTGTTTGGAAGAGATCCATATTTGTGCCCATTCCAAAGAGAGCTGATTCAATGGATGTGGAAATCATTGGGCATTCTCTTTAATATGCCATGCGAGTAAAGTTTTACTAAAGGTAACACAAAAACGGCTGCAAGCATACATTTACAGAGAACTTCCAGAGGTTCAAGCTGGATTCAGAAGAGGCCATGGAACAAGGAATATCATTGCTGATGTCTGATGGATCTTGGCTAAAAGCAGAAAATACCAGAGAGTTGTTTACCTGTGCTTTATTAACTATGCAAAGGCTTTCAATTGTGTGGATCATAAAAAGCTGTGGACAACATTGCGAAGTGGCAGGGGCCATAATAATTAAGGAATTAAAATGAAGAAATTGAGACATATTAATAGAGGAATTTAAATGAATAAATGAGACTATGGGGACCCTGCACATAGAAGAATTCATTGATTTTGCAAAGCAACAATGAATTATTTTCCTTGGATAGCAGAGCTGCAAGGAAGAAATATTCTATGCACAGGCCCCTGGTTAATTTTTTCCTTTCGAATCATTCTCTGATTTATTCATGATTTTATTAGTATCCCTTTACTGTGGATTTTGATTCTCCTACACTTTAGTATATTTTTATTAAAAGTTAGAAGCCATATATTAGCTTGTAGCCTTAGTTTAAGACAATAAAGAATCCCTAAAAGCAAGTAGGCCATAAATAAGGGCTATGGGTACAAGAATTCCTAAAAACAACTAGACCATAGATAAGGGCTATGAGAATCTACAGTTACATAAATAAGAAGTCTGATCAGTAAAATAGGGAAGTTGTTTCTCATAGCCTCAGTTTTTTAAATGTTCTGATAGGTGATGTTTTTGTAGGCTATAAACAGATAGTGTATGGACGAAGTTATTGGAGAGTTAATTGGACCTAGCAACTAAAATTAACAAGACTCAATAGATAGAGGTTAAGAAACGTATGTGAAGGTTAACTTGCTTCTCAGAGAAAAGAATAGAAGTTATTATGTATGATCAAATGTTTTAACTAAAAGGTTTCAAGGTGCCAGGGTGTCTCAGTATGCCTTGATGTTTGTAACTTCTCATCCCTGTTGTAAATCTAAGGGTTGTAAACCATGAAGAATGTGCCCCAGAATAGACTGTATTTTGAGGACATTGATTACTATGAAAGCAATGTTTTTTGTAACTGTATCTAAGGGGGTTGTAAGATAGAATAAGGGGAGTAATGTGTAGAAGGAAAAGAAAAGGAGTAATGTAGAGAAGGAAAAAGTATTGGGGAGTAGTGTGAGGGGAGTAATGTGAAGAAGGATAATAAAACATGTAAGATAGAATAAGTAAGTAGAGGTGGGTAGAGTAGTGGAGAGAAGGAAAAAGTAGAGGAAAAGAGAATGTGGTAGAATGGAGTAGAGAATGTAGTGGAGAATGGAGGTAAAGAGTGAAGGGGAGAGTGAAAAGTAAGTAAAGAAATGGAAGGTGATTAAAAAAGCAGGAAGGGAATGAAAGCAGGAGCAGGGGAAGGGAGTAAAGAAGCAGAAGAAGAGATGAGCTGGAGAGCAGGGGAGTAAAGAATGAGCAGGACAGTAAAGAATGAGAGAAGAATAAAGCATGTAATAAGAAGATTTTGAATTCATCATGACTTACCGACTATGTGTAATTCTTTCCGCCAACGCACTCATCAACCTTCGGGGAACCCTGGAATAAGTTTGCCGGGGCTGGTTCCCAGCAACAAAGTATGAGTATTCCAGAACACTTAATTGTGCTCATGAGGAATCTGTACCTGGATGAAGAGGCAGTTGTTGGAACAGAACACGGAAACACTGAATGTTTTAAAATTGAGAAAGGTGTGTGACAGTGTTGTATTCTTTCACCATACTTATTCAAACTGTGTGCTAAGCAAACAATCCGAGAAGCTGGGTTCTGTGAAGAAAAATGAGGCATCAGGATTGGAGGAAGACTCATTAACAATCTGTGATATGCAGATGATACAACTTTGCTTGCTGAAAGTGAAGAGGACTTAAAATATGTACTGATAAAGATCAAAAAGCACATTGTTCAGTATAGATTACATCTCTTTGTAAAGAAAACAAAAATCCTCACCACTGGACCAATAAACAACATTCTTATCAATGGAGAAAAGATTGAAGTTGTCAAGGACTTCATTCTTCTTGGATCAACTATCAACACTCATGGAAGCAGCAGGCAAGAAATCAAATGATGTATTGCATTAGGCAAATCTGCTGCACAAGACCTTTTTAAAGTGTTGAAGAGCAAAGATATCACCTTGAGGACTAAGGTGAATCTGACCCAAGCCATGGTATTTTCAATAACCTCCTATGCATGCAAAAGCTGCACAGTGAATGAGAAAGACCATGGAAGAATTGATGCCTTTGAGTTATGGTGTTGGAGGAGAATATTGAAAGTGCCATGGGATGCTAATAGAACAATTAGATTCATTTTGGAAGAAGTACAGCCAGAGTGCTCCTTGTAGGCCAGGATGGCTAGGCTTCGTTTCTCATACTTCGGACATGTTGTCAGGAGGGACCAGTCACTGGAGAAGGATATCAGAGAAAACGAGATGGATTAGTCAAGTGGCAGCGTTGATGGACTCAAGCGTGGCAACGGTAGTGAGGTTGGCCCAGGATTGGGCAGTGTTTTGTTCTGCTGTGCATAGGGTCTCTATGAGTTGGTACCAACTCTATGACACCTAAAAACAACAACAACTACCCAGTAGCTTTTCAGCAGGGTGTATTAAGTTTCCATGTATTTGACTTTATTTCCTTGGTGTTCCTATTGCTGATGTCTAGTTTTATAGCATTGTGGTCAGAGAAGATGCTTTGTAGTATTTTGAAGTTTGTAAATTTATGGAGGTTTGTTTTGTGGCCTAACTCTTGGTCTATTCTGAAGAGTATGCCATGTGCTCTGGAATAGATTGTGTATTGTGCTGTTTTTGGGTTGAATGCTCTGTATACAGCTATGGGGTCCAGTTGGCTGAATGTATTATTTAGTTCCTCTGTGTCTTTGTTGAGTTTCTTTCTATTTATTCTATTCTTTTTCAAAAGTGGTATATAAAATCTCCCACTATTATTGTTGTTGATGTTGTTAGGTGCCATCAAGTCGGTATAGACTCATAGTGACTCAATGCACAGCAGAACGAAACACTACCTGGTCATGGGCCAACCTCACCGTGTTGCCACGCTTGAGCCCATTGACACTGCCACTCTGCCAATCCATCTTGCTTGGGTCATCCATCCTCTTTTTCTCTGACCCTCTGCCTTACCAAACATGATAGTCAGGTCCATCCTGACAATATGCCTGAAGTAAGAGAGATGAAGCTTGGCCATCCTTGGCCTCAAGGAGCACTCTGGATGCACTTCTTCCAATAGAGATCTGTTGGTTCTTTTGGCAGCCCATGGTACTTTCAGTATTCTCCTCCAACACCACAACTCAAAAGCATCAATTCTTCTACGGTCTTTCTTATTCACTGTCAAACTTTTGAAGGCAAATGAGGTTATTGAAAATATCATGGCTTGTGTCAGGTGCAACCTTAGTCCTCAAGCTGACATCTTTGCTCTTCCAAACTTTAAAAAGGTCTTGTAGAGCAGATTTGTTTAAGGAAATAAGTCGTTTGATTTCTTGACTGCTGCTTCCATGATTATTAATATTTGATCTAAGAAGAATGAAGTCCTTGACAACTTCAAATTTTTTCTCCATTGATAAGAATGTTGTTTATTGGTCCAGTAGTGAGGATTTTTATTTTGTTCATATTGAGATACAATACATACTAAATGCTGTGGTCTTTGATCTTCCATAGGTACATATTTTAATTCCTCTTCACTTTCAGCAAGCAAGGTTGTATCATCTGCATATCATAATCCTGATGCCACGTTTTTCTTCATAAAACCCAGCTTCTCAGATTATTTGCTCAGCATGCAGGTTGAATAAGTATGGTGAAAGAATACAAC
>NW_006408727.1:4108380-4127113 GCF_000296735.1 Chrysochloris asiatica | reverse complement strand
TTGATTGAATGTTTGATCAATTTCAGATTGAAGAAGTTGGTGGAATTCTTCTATTTCATCCTCACTGACTTTAGTGGTTGGTGTGTAAATTTTAATAATTGTGGTGGTAACGAGTCTTCCTTGTAGTCTCATGGATATTATCCTATCATAGACAATGTTGTACCTCATGACTGATCTGGATATGTTCATTTTGACAATGAATGTAACACCATTCCTCTTCAATTTGTCGTTTCTTGGTCATCTGATTCCAAATGGCCAATACCAGTCCATTCCGGCTCCTTAATTCCTAAGATATCAATGTTTATGCATTCCATTTCATTCTTGACATCTTCCCATTTTCCCACATTCATACTTCGTACATTCCATGTTCTGATTTTCAATGGATGTTTACAGCTGTTTCTCCTAATTTTATTGTGCCCCATCAGGAAATGAAGGTCCTGCAGGGTTTTCTCCCACAGGCTTTACTCTAGTCGTGTCATCTTGGTCAAATCTACTTTGAGGAGGCAGCTCTTCTCCAGTTGCATTTTGAGTGCCTTCTAACCTGTGGGGCTCATTTTCAGTCACTATATGTAGACAGTGTTTGTCTGCTATTCCTAAGGTTTTCAGTATCTGAAGTAATTTGTCACTCCTTCTTCCTAGTCCGTCTTCATCTGGAAGGTCATCTGAAACATGTCCACCATGGGTGACCCTGCTGGTATTTAAAATACCAGTGGCATAGCTTTCAGAATCACTGTAACTCACAAGACACCACAGTACAACAAACTGACAGATAAGTGGTGGTACTGGGTAGTAGAAAAAAAAAAAAAAAGTGAATTCATAGAGTTCCTAGAGACAAATGAGAGCACATACCAAAATCTTTGGGACATGGTAAAAGCAGTGCTGGGATGACAATGTATTGCAATAATTGCACACATGCAAACAGAAGAAAGAACCAAAATCAACACATTTACTCAGCATCTCCCACAACTAGAAACAGACCAACAAAATAATCCTACAGCTAATAGAAGAAAGGAAATAATTAAGATTTTAGAGCAGAAGTAAAAGAGATGGAAAACAGAAAAACTATAGAAAGAATCAACACTACAAAAAGCTGGTTCTTTGAAAGAATTAATAAAATTGACAAACCATAGGCAAACCTAAGAAAAGAAAAGAAGGAGAAGACACAAATAACAACGCACTAAAAGAACAGCAGTGTAAACTCAGCAGCACTTCTATGGGAGATGGAAGTGTCAGTCTGCTTTCATAAAGATTTACAGCCTTAGAAACCCTATGAGACAGTTGTTATCTTTCACTTAGGGAAGCTATGGGATGAGGGTGACTTGAGTGTAACAGGTTTTGTTCTTTTCTTTTCTTTTTGAGTCAGAATCAAATCCAAAACACACAACAACAACTTTGGATAAGGACAAGTAAGCAAGAACTTTTTATGTATTGGCCTAAGAGGCATTGATGTAATACACATTGGGTAGTCTATCGGCTGAACCAGAAATAATGTAAAACTAAGAAGCTATGGACAACATTGCAGAGAAGGGGTATTCCAAAACACTTAATTGTGTTCATGAGGAAGATTTACTTAGACCAAGAGGCAGTTGTTTGAACAAAACAAGGGATCATCAAATGGTTTAAAATTAGTAAAGGTGTGTACCAGATTTTAAGATGGAGAACGTGGTATCAGGATTACAGGAAGATTCATTAACAACCTACAAAATGCAGATGATACAATCTTGCTTGCTGAAAACAAAGATGACTTAAAATACTTGCTGATAAAAATCAAAGACCACAGCCTTCAGTATGAGTTTCACTTCAATGTAAAGAAAACAAAAATATTTACCACTGGACTAATAAACATCCATATAAATGAGAAACAATTGAAGTTGGATCAACTATCAACACTCATTGAAGCAGCAGTTAAGAAATCAAATGACATATTGCTTTAAGCAAATATGTTGTGCAAGGCCTCTTTAAAGTGATCAATTGAAAAGATGTCAGTTTGAGGACTAAGATGCATATGACCCAAGCCATGGTATTTTCAATAACCTCATATGCATGTGAAAGTTGGAAGCCAGGATGGCCAGACTTCGTTTCTCACACCGGACAATTGATCAGGAGGGACCAATTGCTAGAGAAGCATATTATGTTAGGTAAAGTGGAGGGTCTGAGAAAAAGAGAAAGAACCCAAATGAGGTGGATTGGCACAGTGACAGCAGCAATGGGCTCAAACATAGCAGTGATTGTGAGGGTAGCACAGTAGCAGGCAATATTTCATTCTATTGTTTATAAGGTTGCTGTAAGTTGGTACTGACTTGATGGCACCTAACAACAACTGCAACAAAGAAGGGGATGGTGATTCCTATTCATTAAGCAACTGGAGGTACAGAAACACAGAATAGTCTATTGTTCATTTGTTCATCTAAACTCATTAGATTTAAAAAAGAAAGAAAGAAAGAAAGAAAGAAAATGTGTGATTTGAAAATTTGTGTGTGTGTGTGTGTGTGTGTGTGTGTGTGTTTTTAAAGGCTTGCCAAGCAATTCATACAAAATAGAATTTGGACAGATTGACCAGGCCCTTGGGTAGAAGATATGTTTCTGCTGACCTCTGGGTAAATTGGCTCATTTGATCCACATTCCCACCCAATTTTAGCTTTAGTGCATATTGAAGGAAGCTTTATGAATGAGTGGCATGTACAGTCATGGTGTCATGGCAACCCTTTGATAAGCAACAAGGCGATGTAGTGAGACCTGAATAGTCATTTTTGTTTTTTAAATTCCCCCTGTCCTCCCCAACCCCCCCCCCCCCCAAAAAAAAACGGTTCTTTTTGTCTGTCACATAATAAACTAGAAGAAAATGGAGTGCTCACGTCTGAAGGTCTTGAAAAGGTAAAACAACTCTCATTTCCAAGAATATCTAAGGGAGGAGTCATTGAAATAGCTCATGAAAACAATCTGAGAATATACTTCAACTTAGTCTTACAGTTTATCCTATTTTGAACTTGTTGTTCTGGCTTATACCCTGAGACCCAATTTATCACCTATATCCAGATTATAATCTGGATCCTCTTCTTGTGCTCTATACCCATTTTCAGCTCTGTCAGTTCAAACCCATCAGCCACTCTGTGATATAAAAATGCGGCTGTCTGCTCCTATTAAGATTTACAGTCTCGAAGCCCTAAGTAGTGTTTCTATGAGTTGGAATTGACTTGATGGAAGGGGTTTAGTTTTTTGGTGTCATAACAATGATCACCAACTCTATTTTAACATATATAAACACATGGAATTCTTGTAACAATCCTATGAAATAGACATTATTGTCCTCATTTTGAAAATGAAAACTGAACCCCAGAGAGTTCTATCAATGTACCTATCTATCAAAGGGAGTGGAATCTTCACAAGCCTAACTTTTGGACTCTATCTATCTATAGATTTTCCTGATGCCATCTCTCCCGACACATTTGACTACTTTAAACTTTGACTGCTACTTGCTCTTCAACTTCACATGTATCCTGACAATCTCTTCAGACACAGCATTCTTGAAGACATTTGATGTTAGACTTCACTGTGATGAATTTGTCTGTTGTTCATGTCCTCTTCTCATTAGTTTAACTGGGTTTCTTTCTTTCCAGGTTTGCCACCAAGTTCACTTCTGCTGTCCTTTGTTGTCTCATCACTGCCAACTCTGCTTATTCTTAGTCCTTTCCACTCCATCCCAGCTGTCTTACATCTGAAGAGCACACTATTGTTTTAAGAACTGGATCTGCAATGGAGTCGCATTGCAAGTAGAGTGACTGGTTTACAATTAACAGGACTGTCAAGTCAGCTCACAGTCAACTGAATAAAAGTACTCAAAACTGAAATGCTTAATACTAGGCCAGAGTTTTTCATTTTAAAACTGAAATGAGGATAGATGATCAAAATAGTCTACAAAAAAACACAGCCAAAAAACTATTCAAACCATTTCACAGACTGCTAGAGCAGAAAGAACCTTTAAAAGGATCAAACCCCATCCTCATTTTATAGTCCTAAGAGAGAATAAGTAACGAAATTAAGATCACATCCAGAGTCAGCCAACAGAAGAAAAGAAGTCTTCTGTCTCCTACTTGAGTATTCTGTTAATAATTGTCTAGAATTAGTGTGCTGCATACTAATAAGTGCAATGTGGTCATCATGCAGATTAGGGCAAGTAAATGTTGCACATTTCCCTAATACCACTGATTGTTAGGAAATCATTATACCAACACCATATATGCTTAACATATAAGAAGAGTTGCTGAATCTTCTTCGTTAAGATTGGAAGATTCTTGGCTCAGACCTAGTCTAATCCCAACTCCCCCATTCTTAAACTGTGTGACTGATAGAACTCTCTGGGGTTCCATTTTCATTTTCAAAATGAGAATAATAATAAAGTCTATTTTATAGGATTGTTACAAGAATTACATAACTTAGTATATGTTAAAATACTTAGAAGAGTGCTAGGTACATGGCAAGCATTAACAAAGTGTTAGCTATATTAATAACTAGCACATTAGAGGTTTGTTTGTTTGTTTGTTTTTTTTAACCTGACACGTTTTTTTAAACAATTGCCACTGATAGAAAGTCTTTCTACAATTAGAGGTAAAAGCTTAAAAGTGTTAAAATATAAGGGAGTTAGCACATTGACGTGAGTAAGTTTTAGTCAAAGTGAAAATGAAGGCATTAAAGTTTGCAGTTGCAATGCTAAATGGTGTTCAAAGGTCAAGATGGCTAAAAAGTGAGGAAAGGCAATTAACTGGAAAATCTTAGCAAAAAAAAAAAAAGGGTATTGAAGATCAATAGATAAACTTCAAAGACTTTCTACTTTGGCCTGAAGCCTCACCTCATCATTGCTGCTACAGGAAATAACCAAGAGGTGTGCCCTGGGTACTTCTGTCATGCATGACTATGCAGAACTCACCTGGCCTGGACCTGTGATCCTGCACTAGGTAGAGGGCCTACAATAAGCATTAAGCACAGCTGTGAACTATTTGGGCAGTAACTACTAAGAACTGTCAGCAGCATGATTATGGGGCTGATCCAAGGCCCTTTACATTGGATGCTGTTTGTTTGGGGCCAAAACCAATGTCCTAGCATAGGTGAAAGTAAAGTCCTAGGTGGACAAAAACACCACACCTGTGTGCAAAGGTGGGGCCCATCAGACACAAGCACAGACTTCAAGGGAGGCATACCTGCTCTCCATGGAGAATATATTCACCCAGTCACTCTTGGTGGGCCAAGGCTGTGGGAACTTGTCTGAGCCCTGCTTCACTTTGTATTTTATAACTAGCTCATAACTAACTTTTAAAGTGCATTTCTTGGTAAAGGGAAAAAGCCTCCTTTTTCAATGTTTAAAGTTTGTGTTCAAATCTAATAAAACATGTATAATGAATAAGTATCATTTCCCCCATAACTATTCATGATTTTATAGTCAATATAAACCCTTCTTAATTATTAAAAGTTGATTTTTTAAATATTTCAAAACACAGGCAAAAATACCCAACAGAGAATTATATAAAAAGCATTTTACACAGCTCTGTTTAATTTTAACATTTCTTCTAATGTTGATTCCAATTTAATAAAAAAAAAAAAAAAAACAACTATTATAGCTATAGTTAAAACTTCCTGAATACTCTGCCACAACCCTTTTTCATCTTTAAAAGTAGTGATGATATTTTCATACATATATTATTACAGTATAGCATTATCTATACTTCTATTTGTGTATTATCATCATGCAAATTGTTTTTATTATTAACATTATGTTTTTGAGATTACTTGTCTATATACGTTAGATAACCAACCAGTCATGATTATTAACCCTAGCTACTATAATAAGCAGCAAACAATATAATGAATTAAAAGTTCATTTATCCCTTGCATAAAGTCCAATGCTGTTTATTCGTATAAAACCCTGAGTGAACTTCTTTATATGGTGCCACTATTTTACACTAGAAAATCACACTAGATATTTAACTATTTTGTCCAAGATAATAGTGCTGTTCACATTCCATCACTTAAAATTTGTCACATGGTCATACTAACTGCAAGAAGGTGGGAAATGTCAAGAAGCCCATGAATATTGATATCCCATTAACAGAATGCCATAGACATAAAGTTGTAGTATATTCATTTAAACACTATAAAGTTTTCTATAATTTATTCATTCTCCTGTTCATGGATATTAAAAAACAACAACAACAACAACAACCAGTAGTTGTTAAGTCAATTCCAACTCATAGCAACCCAACAGAACAGAGTAGAACTGCCTCATTGGATTTCTAAACTGTAATCTTCATAAAAGCAGATGGCCATTCCTTTCCTCCCTGGAGTTCAAACAATTAAACTTTCAGTAAGCTGTTGAGTGCTTTAACTACTGCAACAACAATGCTTTTCATGGATTTATATTATTATTTTTTTAATATTATAAATTACAGAGTAATGAACAATATTGGACACGTAATTTTAAACATTGAGTAGCAATTTCTCGAACAAATAGAATTCTCGAACAAATGGGATGTATGAAATATGAATATAAGGGAATTGGAAGTCATCAAAAATAAAATGGAATGCATGAAGATGGATATATTAGTATCTGAGGTGGACTCATACTGGCCTTTGTGATTATGACAATCACATGATTTACTATGCTTAGGAAGAATTACATTGCAGTCATAGTCAAAAAGAGCACTTCAAGATCTCTATTGAAATACAATGCTGTCTGTGATAAGAAAATATCCATACAACTACAAGAAAAACCAGAATCCTGGTGTGATGCTAAGGGATAATTCCCTGGACCTCAAGGTTGGTTTGAACTGCAAGGATGGCAGTTCAAATTCACCAGCTGATCCGTGGAAATCCTATATAGGAGCTCTGGTAGCAGAGTGGTTACGAATTGGGCTGCTAATCTCAGGGTCAGCAGTTTGAAACTACCAGTTGTTCCATGCAGGAGAATGATGAGGCTATTAGCTCCCGTAAAGATTCACAGCCTCGGAAATCCTGTACAGGGTCGCTATGAATCAGAACCAACTCCACAGCACATAACAACAATGACATGAGTTAGGACTGACAGGAAGGCACTCAGCAACAACAAGGAAAACAGTTAATACCACTAGTATTCAAATTTACTCACCAATCACTAAAGCCCGTGATGAAACCACTAAAGCCAGTGATGAAGAAATTGAAGAATTCAACCAATTTCTTCAGTCTCAAATTGA
The DNA here is from genome assembly GCF_000296735.1 of Chrysochloris asiatica. Classification (NCBI taxonomy): domain Eukaryota; kingdom Metazoa; phylum Chordata; class Mammalia; order Afrosoricida; family Chrysochloridae; genus Chrysochloris; species Chrysochloris asiatica. The sequence continues at coordinate 4,119,893 of NW_006408727.1, read as the reverse complement.
TCAAATACATTGGTAATTACTTGTGATTAGAATGTTGTTATTGAATGCTGTCAAGTCGATTCTGACTTGCTCCAAGGAGCAGCTGGTGAGCTTGAACAACCAACCTTGCAGTTTAAATAACTTTGCAGTCTGATGCATTAGCCCATAGTGTCACACACATAGTTGTAATATGGCCTTGGTGATGGAAGTGATACTGGAGATTCCATGGTAGAATGTTGCAATGTCAGTGACTTATTCATTACAAATGTCCTTTTTTTTTCATCTACATAAAAGGCGTAGCCCTCACTAGATGGACTACACATAAATTAAATTGGCTACATCTGTGGGAAGAGACAATGGAGAAGTTCAATATCACCCGTCAAAACAAAGCCAGGGACAGACTGTGGAACATCAATTGCTCTTATGCAAGTTCAGGGTGAAGTTGAAGAAAATTAAAGCAAAATCACGAGAGCCAAAATACAACCATGACTATATCTCACCTGAATTTAGAGACCATCTCAAAAACAGATTTGACGGATTGGACATTAATGACTAAAGACCAGTAGTGTTATAGGATTTTTTTTTTAACTCTTGAGAAAGTCTTCCTGTATTTCAATGATACTTTAGTAATTTCATATATCATTCCCTATTTATCTCAACTGTGTTTATAATTTGATCTCAATTATGACAAGCAGGATAATATTTTTGCTCCATTCTTTATGTCCTAAAATAAGGTAAATCTGAGATATCAATTGAGCAGTTACATGAATGATTCTGTAGTCCAAAGAAATTTAAGATTTTCAGATTTAGATGTGAACTTTGACATAAATGTAGTAATTAAAACTGAAGTATAGATAATTTATGTAGATGATATAGAATAAGAATAGAAAAGGGCATATGTTGTTGTTGTTGTCAGGTGCCATCGAGTCGGAACCAACTCATAGCGACCCCATGTACAGCAGAACAAAACAATATCCAATCCTGGGCCAACCTCACTACTGCTGCCACACTTGATGCCATCAATGATGCCACCTGGCCGATCCATCTCGTTAGGGGTCTTCCTCTTTTTCTCTGACCCTCCACCTTACCCAACATGACATCCCTCTCCAGTGACTGTTCCCTCCTGATAACATGTCCAAAGTATGAGAGACAAAGCTTAGCCATCCTGCCCTCCAAGGAGCACTCTGGCTGCACTTCTTCCAAAACAGATCTATTGGTTCTTTTGGCAGTCCATGGCACTTTCAGTATTCTCCTCACAACTCAAAGGCATCAACACCACAACTCAAAGGGCATATGGTATATATATAATGATGAGTATACAAAGGAGAGTAAATAAAAGCCAGAGAATTAAGAAGATTTAAGTTGAATGAGGAGTGACAGAGCATGTTTCAAGAAAGACTAGGTTAATAAACTCAACAGTGTTGAATACTACCAATAAGTTAAGATCGAGGTAAAATAAAAAATGGACATTAGTTTTGAAAAACACCCATATTACTCATATAAAATCTCACTGGTTTTGCTTCTCTAGAGAACCAAACTAAGTATTCCTAAATTGTGATATCCTTGCCAGCTTCACCTTTAGGAAAAGAAAACAGAAAAGCACCATCTAATTGACAATAAATTAGTCCAAGTAGATCTTTTTCCAACAATGATTCTTCCATCTTGAAAAGCAAAATCATGAGATGTTGTGGTCTGACATATATCTACAGTGAAGTCCTAGAATAACAGCTTTTGTTACTGGGATATGAAAATGACAAATGCTTTCAGAAAACTAGTTAGAAATTGTTGCAGTTAATCATTTACCTTGATTTGTAAAAATTTGTCTGCTGTTTATTACTGCACAGTGTAAGCAATGGACATGCTTGGACTAGTTTTCTAACATTTTTTTCTCTCTGTGATTAACAAGCAAATGCATTGTGGCTCTTCTATTCATTCTCATATCTATTTACATCTTTATTCATGTATTCCATTATTTATTGAATACGCATTTTTGAGCTCCTACAGTGCACCATTTCCTGTATGTGCTATCATAGGCATTTTTTTGGGAAGTAAGATCCTAGCAGGAAGAACAAATATCTCAATAATTATAGAAAAATGGGGAAATATTTTAAGGAAAGAATTTAGCCAAGTTCTGTAGCTATAGCTTAAAGTTTACAAGGATAAGGTGGGCAGAGAAGCACCTTAGAAGATACAGCTTGTGAAAAACTTGCTCTGGCTTATACAGGAAATGGGAGTAGTTTCATGTTAATTACATATCAGATACATGATAATAAAAGAGAGGGTCAGTGAAGGAAAAAAAAATAGGAATAATATAATAAAATCAAGATTAAAGGAAGACTCATTAACAACCTGTGATATGCAAATGATACAATCTTCCTTGCTGAAAGGGAAGAGGACTTAAAATATTTACTTATGGACAGCAGGGCTTGATAGCAGATTAGGAAGAAATGTGGTGCAGACCTCCAACAGTAATAACATAGAATAGTGGATTAAGAAAGTTCAGGGGACAGTCCCAGAACACTGAACTACATATAAAGGAATATTTAGAAAGTTTGAAGGTTTACCTCTACTGGGATTTGTAGCAGGAACAAGAAAGGTGGTGTTTTCTGATCTGTGGCTGCCATTAGATGCCAGAGTAGCCATCCTGGGTGTGATGGAGTGGGAGCAGGATCAGAGGAGTGTTCCCACTGCAGAGATCTGACTGATCATCAGAGATAAAGGTATGAATATATTTTCCTGTTCACTGGTCTCTCACTGTCTGTGCACCTCTACTCTGGTGACTACAAGGAGTGCCTGAGTGAGTGGATTTCCCTCCATCCCCGGAGGGTTCTACTATTCTTACACACACATTTGCTCAGCAAAGATGAGAGCACACAGAATCTAAGAAGAGGGAGAAGTCAACAGGTACTACTTAAACTGAAAGGTCTTGCAGAATGGCTCCAGCCAGCTGAACAAGGCGTAAAAGTCATACTATATTTTGCTATGATTTGTTTTTTTTGCTATTATAGACTGTAGTATCCAATCTGGTCATTTTGCTATTGTGGTTTTATTTTTTGGATTTTGGTTCCTCTTTTACCTTAGGTGGGCTCTTTCTCTCCCTACATTATCCAAGAAGAGACAGCAGTTTTGGTCATATAGCCAAGCTACAATCACACTCTATAAAACCCCATCATCCAGGCAAGAGCCAATATCAGCTGCTATACACCAGATAGAGAGCCAACACCTGCTATAGTTACTCTGAGTTGAGTAATAAGAAAAGTAAAAAGAGAATCACATCTCCTGATCACATCTATCTAGAGACAATCAGAAAGCTTAATAATACATCAATATACATTCATCTAATTATTGAAAACATATCTAATTATTGAAAACATATCTAATTATTGAAGATTCTCAAGAGAGAGTTGAAGATACCAGCACATATCCAGAAACAAGATAGAGTAACTGAAACAAATGAGCTCAAAGTAGACCTAGACTTCCCATTAGAAGGAGAGCAGGCATTGGAATTGCCTGAGAATGAATTCAGGAGAATGATATTGAGATGCATCCAAATGTTCCACAGAGTGGTTGAGAAAAATAAAGAAGAAGTCAGGAAAGTGCCACAGGAGCAATCAAATAAGGTAGCAATAGCCTTGAAAACAATTCAAACCCTGTAAAAAAATAGGTCCAAATGATTAATATTAAAATATCAAAAATAGACAATACACTGAAAGGCCAAAGGAGAAGAATTGAAGAAATGGAAGCCAGAACCAGTAGATTTCAGGGTAAAATAGCTAGAAGACAAATCTCTCAATACTGATAAGATAGGAAGGCAAGCAGAAAAAAGGACTTAAAAAATCTGAAGAAATTCTAAGATTCATGTGGTACCACATAAAGAGGAATAACTTGAGAATTATTGGAATTCTGGAAAAGGAAGAATCATGCATGTCCATAGAGGAGGTAGTTGAATATCTGCTGGAAGAAAAGTTCTTTAACATCCTGAAAAATGAAAAGATAAGCATTCAAGAAGTTCAACGAACCCCAGGAAGGCTAGAACCCCCCCCACCAAAAATCATCAGGACATATCATAATCAAGCTCTCCAAAATCAAAGATTAGGAGACAATCTTGAAAGCAGCTAGGAAAAAGAGAAATGCTACTTATAAAAGCAAGCAAATAAAATTAAACTGTGATCTTTCATAATAATCCATGAAGGCAAGAAGAAAATGGAGAGAAACATGTAAAACTCTGAAAGAAAAAAAAACAAAAACTGCCAACCAAGATACATCTACCCAGCAAAGCTGTCATTCAAATATGATGGTATAATGAAAACATTCCAGGATAAACAGCTCTGGTAGCGTAGTGGTTACGAATCGGGCTGCGAACCTTAAGGTCAGCGGTTCGAAACTACCAGCCGCTCCGCGGGAGAAAGATGAGGCTTTCTACTCCTGTAAGGATTTACACCCTTGGAAACCCTATACAGGGTCGCTATGGGTCGGAAGCGACTCGAAGGCACTTAACAACAACAACAACAAAGGACTTTGTCAAAGCCAATCCAGTGCTTCAAAATATTCTAAAGGGAGTTCTTTGTACTGAGAACCAACAAGAACAGACAACAATCAGATATTGACATATGTAGCAGCACCACCCGGAACTCAGTCAACAGATGGAAGAGTCCATACCAGAACAAAACTACAAAAACGAATTCAGAGTATGTGGGAGATCGGTCTATGACCAAAAGAATTACAAAGTGAAAGAAGATAAAAATATATGAACAGAGATCCAGGTGATGAGGAAATCAGGTAGATTTCAGGGTAAAATTGTTGCTGTTGTTGTTAGGTGCCATCAAGTCAGCACCAACTCATAGTGACCCTATGCACAGCAGAACGAACCAATGTCCAATTCTGGCCAACCTCACTACCGTTGCCACATTTGAGTCCATTGATGGTGACACCTGGCCAATCCATCTCATTGGGGGTCGTCCTCTTTTCTTTGACCCTCCATTTTACCAAGCATGATATCCTTCTCTAGTGACTGTTCCCTCCTAACAATATGCCCAAAGTATGAGAGACGAAGTTTGGCCATCTTGGCCTCCAAGGAGCACTCTGACTGCACTTCTTCCAAAACAGATCTATTGGTTCTTTTGGAAGCCCATGGCACTTTTAGTATTCCCCTCCAACACCATAATTCAGAGGCATTAATTCATCTATGATCTTCCTTATTCACTGTCCAGCTTTCGTATCCATATGAGGTTATTGAAAATACCATGGCTTGGGTCAGGCGCACCTTAGTCCTCAAGCTAACATCTTTGCTCTTCAACACTTTAAAAAGTTCCTGTGAAGCAGATTTGCCTAATGCAATATATTGTCTGATCTCTTGACTGTTGCTTCTGTGAGTGTTGATAGTTGATCCAAGAAGAATGAAGTCCTTGACAACTTCAATCTTTTCTCCATTGATAAGAATGTTGTTTATTGGTCCAGTGGTGAGGATTTTTGTTTTCTTGACATTGAGATGTAATCCATAACAAAGGCTGTGCTCTTTGATCTTCATCAGTAAATGTTTTAAGTCCTCTTCACTTTCAGCAAGCACGGTTGTATCATTTGCATATTGCAGGTTGTTAATGAGTCTTCCTCTAATCCTGATGCCATGTTTTTCTTCATAGAACTGAGCGTCTCGTATTATTTGCTCAGCAAACAGGTTGAATAAGTATGGTGAAAGAATACAACCTTGTCACACACCTTTCTTAATTTTAAAACATTCAGTGTTCCCATGCTCTGAACAACTGCTTCTTGGTCCAGGTAAAATAGACTGTTTTAAATGGAGGGAAAAGTTAATAGAATACAGGGTAACCTCAAAGAAATTTGTTACTTCACAACATTTGAAGAAAATGAAAATCCAAGAACATGGAAACATTAAAAATATGAAACTCAGGAAAAGATATCTATACTAAGAGAAAGAAAAAAAAATTTTTTTGTTGCCTACCAGGGGTGGGAGGGTGGGGATGGTAGAGCTCAGGTTAGGGGATAGACACATCATGGTTAGGGTGTTGTGGAGGGTAATACACGATAAGGGCAAGAGAGATGGAAGAACTAAGCAGAAAGGGAACACTTAGGCAGGTTTGCATGGGCTAAGTGGGACAGAGGTAAATAGTGATGTATGCTCAACCTTGGAACAACAGGGTTCTGTGATACAGGGACTGAGGCATAGTCTGAATGGATAAAAGTGGGGAAATGATGTTAAGATGCTTGACTGTCTTATGAATGTTGGTTTCCCTTGCCTCCTCTTGCAAAATAGACACTTGAGTGAGATAGAAGGGAATATTGGTGAAGGCTTTGTAGTGTATAGGACCTTCAGTGGAATTCTGAGCCCCATCCAAAACCTTCTGAGGTGGGACATTCCCACTTGAAAGACAATGTAGACCAGCCCACAGCCGGTAGACAAACAGAAGATACTTCCTGAAAGAAAGACCAAGAGGAAAAATTGAAAACAAAAGCAACAGCCTGATTAACTACTACAAGTTCAAGCAAGTTGTTCGTTGGGGAGTCATCAAGGCAAGTAATCAAGTCCCTTCAGGATAAACCCCCTCTAAGACTGAAACTCAAAGGGAACACATGAGTAGGCATGTAAGCTTGCTGGTGACAGCATTGGTCTATTGGTGAGTGGAAGTGGGGGAAAGGCAGCAAAGAAAATATGGGCTGAGTTCAATCACGTTCCATAGACTTGCATCGATGAGACTAGAGATGAGAGAAGAGGAAGGGCTGGCTGGTCCAAAGTGTGGTAAGACCTGAGGACTCCTAAACCCATGGTCAAGGATCTAGCAATGGAGTGCTAGAACCAAGAGTGAAGCATCCAGCTGATATGAAGTGAGAGGAGATGAACAAGAACACCCAAACTTACAGATAGTATCCATTTGACCTAACTTTGATAGCATGATGTTCAGAACTCAGATAGAGGAAGATTTAAAAATTGATAAAGGAAATATATGCAAATCACTAAATTTAATGAACTTGACCTATACTTATGGATGTAGTAGCTCACAATACCAACTGGTTTTGGTGTACAGCCCCTCTGTACAAAGGGTTGATAAGGATGAGTAACTTAGACATTGGCTACCTAAAATGGGGGTGGGCTGATATAAAGGCACAAAGTGGCTGGTTTACAAGTTTTCAAGAGGGAGTTTTATTTCAGTTTGCTGGGGAAGGTAGAATTCCCACTGAATAGTTTCCATCTTGTCTAGATGGGTCTGGTGAAAGGAGATGGGGATAAGATTCTTATGATCCAATAGTGAGTAATTGTTATCATGACTAATTGCAATTGTCACAAGTGTAAAGGTAGAAGTTTTATAACATAAAGGAGGAATAGTTAATCTTATAGTCCAGGAACAGAGGACCCTAAGACCATCTGGAGATAAGAGCATGAGTGGAAAGTGGGACCCTATCCACAGAAGCAACAACACTAGAGATGAAAGCAGAGATGAGGACATTGAGAGATAGAGCAGCTGAGGACTTTAGACTCATGGAAAGAGAAAGGCTGTGTGCTGGTGGCAGAAGGCAAGCTTGCAGAATGTGCCCTTTGGTTGTTTAAATGATTATACATTCCTGAGTGTTTTTGTGTAAATCAAAATAAAACAAACAACAAAAAAGTACAGAGGAAACCAAGCAAATACTGTTGAATGATGTTGCATGGAGGGGATTGTAATCATTGCAATGAAACAAAATATGATAGGATGAGTGCAAAACTGATGTTCTCTCATGTAAACTATCACTCAACCCACAATAAAAGCTTCTTTTAAAAAAAGGAGAGAGAAAACAAAGCTAAAGGAAAAAAAGAAATTATGGTATGATTAGAATTTGAACACTGATAATTTGATGAAATTAATGAATGATTGTAACTTTTTATGGATACAGTAATCATATGATAATTTCTTTAGAAATACACAATTAAATTTGCACAGATGAGACCAGCAAAAAAATAAAGTATAGTTCTTAACCATAAATAAGGAATAAAATGTCTTAAGAAATAAAATAAATTTAAATTAAAAACACAAATAAAATAAAATTTAAGAAAAAATAGTGATGAGTATCAAAGATAACAGCCTTCAGTATGGGTTGCACCTCAATGTAAAGAAAACAAAAATCTTTACCACTGGACCAGTAAATAACTTCCAGACAAATGGAGAAAAGATTGAAATTGTCAAAGACTCCATTTGGCTTGAATCAACTATCAACACTCAGGGAAGCAACAATCAAGAATGTAAACAACGTATCGCATTAAGCAAATCTGTTGCACAAGACCTCTTTAAAACGTTTAATTGCAAAGATATCAGTTTGAAGACTAAGGTGCACTTGACCTAATCTGTGGTATTTTCAATGATTTCGTATGCATGTGAAAGTTGGACAACAAATAAAGAAGACCATAGAAGAATTGATACATTTGAGTTATGGAGTTGGAGGAAAATGTTTAAAATGCCATGGACTGCCAAAGAACAAACAAATCTGTCTTGAAAGAAGTGTATCCAGAATGCTTCTTAGAAGCCAGGATGACCAGACTTCATCTCTCATACTTCAAACATCGTGCTTGGCAAAGTGGAAGGTCAATAAAAAAGAAGACTCCCAATGAGGGATTAGCATAGTGGCAGCAGCAATGAGCTCAAGCACAGTAATGATTGTGAGGTAGGCACAGGACTGGGCAGTGTTTCATTCTGTTATGAATAAGGTCAATACAAGTCAGCATATTGACCTACTTGACAGCATTTAACAACAATAAAATAAAATATGTATATAATAATAATAAAAAAATAATAAGGAGCTCTGGTAGTGTAGTGGTTACGAATCAGGCTGTGAACCTTAAGGTCAGCGGTTCGAAACTACCAGCCGCTCTGCAGGAGAAAGATGAGGCTTTCTACTCCCATAAAGATTTATACCCTCGGAAACCTTGTACAGGGTCGCTATGGGTCGGAATCGACTCGACGGCACTTAACAACAACAACAATAATAAAAAAATATATAATATCCCAGTGTGGCATAGGATCAACATTGGACTGTGAACCACAATGTTGGCAGTTCAAACCCACAATCTTGTCCTTGAAAATGGTATGCAGGCTCGCTACGAGTTGGAGTGGACTTGATGGCACTTTAACACAACAATAACAATATAATAAAAACATAGGGATAATATAAACAGGATATTCATGAAAAAAAAAGAAAAAAAAAAAGCAGACTATTTGGCTCTTTTTGGATTCCTGGTATGGCACTGTAGGATAAAATACTGGATCACAAGGTCAGTTGGAAACTGAAGGTCAGTGGTTGTAACCCACCAGCCTCTCCTTGGAAACCCCATACAGGGTAGTTATGGATTGAAACTGTCTGACAGCCCTTACCAACACCAGGAATAAGGAAGATCTGAGGACATGGCTCCCTTTGTTCCAAAGTATAGGTTATTGTCTTTAACCAATTGTGATCTAGCCTGTAACAACCAAAGACACTAGAAAATGCTACTTTTACACTTTTTCCTGTGAAAATTCATATTGCTAAGTAGTAAGTGGAAAATTGTTATTTCTGTTATTTTTTCTTATTTAAAATTTTCTCATTTAATAACCACTTAATATAATTATTTTTGGAAAACCATAATCAGCTGAATTGATTTCTACAGTGACATAGTGATACTTTAGTGTATTATGGAAATGCTTCATAATTTTGTGAAGAAAATTAAAATCAAATCCAGAAATGCTCTTTAGTTTGCTCTTGATGACAAAATTTCTATTAGGTAGACAACTAATGAACAAACTGATTTTCCCTGATTTAAGTGAAAGAAGAATCAGTTTTGAACTAGGTGCCAAAATGTTCAAACTGCCATTATTAAAAAACAAAAATCTAACTTTTAATAAATAACTTGGACTATTTAAAAACATTTACTAAGAATATCAAATCTTACATGCTTTTTCGATTGACTGTAATTATAGCTATGTGACTTACAAGTCATATCGTTTCTAGTATCTCTATGTGTCTGAGGTCAAAATATTAATATCGGGCTAGATTGTTAAATTCCCTGCCAGTGGTAACTAGACGGCAGTAGATTTTGGTTTGGTGGCATTCACGAAGTATAAAGGATTGTTTGGTATCATTATTTTTCTATAACTGTCAGGGAAAAGTATTATGATGGGCAACTATAAAAAATGTGTTGTTAGCTGCCATGGAGTCAGCACATGATTCATGATGATCCTAGGCACAAAGAGATTTTCAGAAGCAAATCATCTAATATCTCCTAGACTGGAAACTTTACTGAAACTTGAACAGCATCATGGCAGCACACAGGACTCAACTGACAGACAGGTGGTGACAATGCTGAGATACATTGGGCAGGATTGAAGTTCGGTCTTCTGCATGCAAAGTGAGAACTCTACCACTGAGCCACCACTTTCATTAATCATATTACTCACGTATTTATTCAAACTCCTGGAAAATTTCAAATGAATATTTTCTTAATTTAGCGCTTCCTTATTGTGTGGTTTAAAAACCTCACGTTGTTTCATGAGTAGTATCTAATCTCTTTTTAATCAAGATTTTGCACATAACTTTGTTCTGTTTTTGAGCCTACTGCTTGTTGATTCACAAGTTCTTAAGGAGAAGAATAAAATTAGATTGAAATAACAAAGTATTCTCCTTTAGGTCTCAAATAACTATTCTGCTGTTAAATTCGATTTAAACTGTTGACTTTTCTTTTCTAAAATAAAATCTCATACCTCTCTCTGTTTCACTGTTATACATGAGTCAAAGATGCTCCCTGAGTGTTGGCCCCATGTTGTTTACTTATAGCAAGCTGAAGTGCATTAGCCCAAAAAGCCCATCAGGCCCAAACTCAAAAAATTTAAAAGAGCGTAAATAATCATATTTTAACCACTTAAAGGAGCCCTGGTGTGGTGCTATAGGATAAGATAAGCACTGGACTACTAACTACAAAGCTGGTGGTTCAAACCCAAAAGCCGTTCCTTGGAAACCTTATACAGGGTCACTATGAGTCAGAATTGACTAGATGGCAATTAATAATAAATAAAACCTGCTTTGTGTACCTCAAAACTATGCTCAATATCTGTTTCTGTTAAGTGCCATCCAGTCAGTTCCAGCTCATAGCAACCCTGTATAAGGTTTCCAAGGACTAGCTGGTGGTTTTGAACTGATGACTTGCAGTTAGCACTCCAGTGTTTATTCTACAATGCCACACCAGGACATAATCATACCCAAAACTAAATCACACTCACTGCCACCAAGTCATTTTTGACTCATAGTGGCCTTATATAGGATTTCTAAGACTGTAAATCTTTTTTGGTGCAGACAGCCTCATCTTTCTACTAAGGATTTGAACAATTAACATTGCAGCTTCTTTTAGAAGTCCATTGCCTTCTTTTAGTCATTTGTTGTTGTTGTCAGGTGCCATCGAGTCGGAACCGACTCATAGTGACCTCATGCACAGCAGAACGAAACAATGCTCGATCCTGGGCCAACCTCACCACCGCTGCCACCCCCGAGTCCATCAATGATGCCACCTGGCCGATCCATCT
>NW_006408727.1:4096726-4107435 GCF_000296735.1 Chrysochloris asiatica | reverse complement strand
AAAGCACAGGTAAACATCCTTCTGATATTCTCTGCTTTCAGCCAAGATCCATCGGACATCAGCAATGATATCTCTCGTTCCACGGCCTCTTCTGAATCCATCTTTTAGTCATAGGAAAGATAAAGTCCTGTAATTATGGGCACTTCGGACCACTGCTTCCCTTTGGAGATTGCTAACCTTTATCTAGGGGTTATGGTCTCTTCAGAGTAAGATAAACTTCTTCCATTTTTCTGTTTCCCCGGTGTTTCCTTTTCCTCTCCCCTTTATGGTGGTTCCCTGAAGCACTTGCCTCTGTCACTGCCCCCAGTATAATTTGTCAATTCATAGATCACAGTAGCAACACTGCTATCTCATAGTCATATCATTTTCCTTGATCATCTCTAAACTCTAGAACCCAGTATTTTACCCATGTTATTTCTGTTTCTATTTTTAAATAAGTTATCTTTTCCCTTTGAGTAAAGAATAATGTTTCTCCTAATTAATTTCTGAATTTTCAATCTTTCAGTTTCTTAGCAAAAAAAAATAGGACACCACAAAATAATGTGTTTAAAAATGTGATAATATTGGTAATGACAATTTTAGATTATACTTTTCTTCATCTTTTGTACCTTGTCTTTACTGACAATTTATAAAGTGTATACATAGTATGTACTTTTAGAGAGGAGCATTTATTTTCTCTCAAAATACTTTAAACTTGGGTAAATAGGGACGGGCAGCTTAGACATTGGCTACATAAAACGAGGGGAAGATAAAGTCACGGAATGACTGGCTTGCAGGTGTTCAGGAGGGAGTTTGGTTTAAGACAGTGTGGGGGAAGGTAGCGACCCCACTGAAAGGTTTTCATCTTGTCTGGATGGACCTGGTGAGAGGAGAAGGGGATGGGATTCTTGTGGTTCAGTGGTGAGTGATTGTTATCATGACTGATTGCGACTATTAAAACTGTGGAGGTGGTTTTGCAGTCCAGAAGCGGAGGACTCTGGGACTGTCAGGGGAGAGGAGCACTGACAGAATGTGGGACCCTGTCTGGGGAAACAGTGGCACCAGAGATGGAGGCAGAGAAGAGGACTTGTAAAGAGGGGGCAGCTGGGAACTCTGGGACTAGTGGAGGGGCAGTAACTGGGTGCTGGAGGCCGGGGGGTGGGGGGTGAGGAGGTGAGTGGGGAGAGCCTTGCAGCATGTGTCCTTTGGTGGTTTGGATTATTGTGTATTACTGAGTGTTTTTGTATACATCCCCCTCCCAAAAAAAGAAAGAAACAGAGGAAGTGGAGGCCAATACTGTTGAATGATGGTGCACTGAGGGGATTGTAATCATTGCAATGAAACGACAGTGTAAGGCCAATGTTCTCTCTCTCTCTCTCTGTATATATATATATATATCACTCAATTCACAATAAGGACTTACTGAATAAATAAATACTATAAAAAAGAAAATAGAAGAATAAGAAGGACAGAAAAAACAAATTGCTCTCTTTTTATTTGTTGTATACAAGGCAAACAATGTATACTTGTTTTCTCATGAGGACAAACCATTGTGAACTTTCTGGCAAATAAAAAAAGGTAGAGAAAAGAAGGGAGGATAAGAAAAGAAAGGACAAAGAGAGAAAAAAGATTTGGAAATGGATAGTGGTGATGGTTACGGTACATATGGATCATGATTGGTGTGGCTAGATTGTACATGTAAACATCGTTGAAACGGCAAATTTTTTGTTATATATATTACTACAATTAATAGAAAGCTAATAAATGAAAAAAAAAAAAACACCTTTTAAACTTTTAGATCATCCATTCTGATATTGATTGGTTTAGCTTTAAAATCTTTATGAGATTGAATGAAAATAAATGGAAATTTATACTTCTGACCTCAAAATTGATTAAGCAACTATACTAGAAGTAATAACACCCCGTTCACACAACTAATAGAAGTTTCATTGTGCCCTAATTTTGTTCAGTTTACCAGCATATAGTTGATTATTCCCATTTCCTTTATACATTTTATTCATTTACCTATTGGAGCACCATACTCTAACAGTTTCCTTTCTACCTGATTACTTATATTCTCTCTCGCTCTCCTTTTTTTTTTTTTTTGTTCCTATCTGTTTATCTTAACCTCAAAAGGTTGAAAAGCCCTGGACACCTTGAACCTCTCCTTTTTACCTATATGATGTAAGTGATATTGACGGGGACCAGCCTCGACAAATTATTAGGAGACCCTTGAAGGAGGATGTGAAGTTGGCTGAAGGAAAAAATTAAAATATACTCAAAGAGTCAGTGGGTCATTTTTGAGTCTCAAGCAGATGATGGTAATGATGACTCTCTCTGATGACTCTCTTTATTTCAAAATTGTTGCTTCTTATATCCCCTTTAGAATATACAATGATCTCATAATAGTCACGTACAAGCAGTTACAAATCAATCAAATATTATATTGTTACATCAAAGGTACAAGAGATACACAAGGTCACCAAACATTCCTGAGTCTCTATACTCCTTAGTTACTCCTTAGTTACCATGATAACGTCTGCCTCCTGTGAGTGACTCCGTTTCTCTCTAATCCTCCCTAAAATGTCAGGTTAATTTTAAACAAAGTTCTACATCTTAATTTCTAACTTTACCAACATCTATTACTTTCTATAGATTCATTAGTTACAGCTCACAATCAAAAACATAATTTTTACTATAACTGGTCATACATATAATTGATCAAACAATAAAAACAAGGACATGAAAGTACCCTAAAGTTTCATAGTTGAGAACAAAGCAGTAATTCTCTCATGCTAACAATTTCTCAAAACTTCTAATCAAACTCCTACCTCTGTTCCCAAGCTCTCACTGCCTTGACTGTCTCCTAAGCTGCTTTCTAAAAGCCTTAATGTCCTTGACTAAAACTACATAGAATGTTTCTTACAATTTTAAGCTTGAATTGCTAAAACTTAGCTAGGTGGTTATCTCTAATGTTAAAACTTATTGTTAATGTAAAAGTTAATTTTTATAACTACATAAGATTGAATATGGTGTGAAAGTTAATGTTAATGTGAAAGGCAACTATTACAACGTGAGGTTTGTTTAAAGTATCAAATGATTATGCAAGATTTTCTAAAACTTCTTATAAGGAAATCAGAAATTATTTTTCCAAGGGAAAGCTAGAAACCGCCGGTCCCCTGCATGAATCATCCCTTGTAGCTTTGCTAACCAAGGGGGCATTCATTGTCACTTTGCTAAACAATGCACTTTTCATGCATAAGACTTCTCGCTGTTCTGCTCCTTGGCAGGATGGCATCTGCCATGATATCACACAAAAATTAATGGCATTAAATTCCATGTGCATGCTGAAGACTTCAGATATGTATCTATATCATACCTGTTCCTTGAACAAGAGTTATTTACCTTATTACTCAACATCTGCACTTAGATTTCTAATATATCAAACTTAGCATATCCAAAACTGACTAACAACTCAAATTCCTCTCCTCAACCTTTTCCTCAACCTTTTCACCATCTCAGGCAATGACAATTCTATTCTTTCATTTTCTTAGCTCAAAGGCTTTGGAGTCATCCTTGACTTCTCTCTTTCATATACCATATTTAATCTGTTAGAAAAGACTTGCTAACTCTGTCATTGTTAGGTTCTCTTGAGTCAGTTTGGATGCACTTTCTGGTATTCTCTGCTTATAGTCAAGATCCATCTGACGTCAGCAATGATATCCTTTATTCCATGTCCTCATCTGATTACAGCTTAAATCTATGGCAGTTCCCAGTATATAAACTGTTACAGCCATTCTTAAATTATCTTTAGCAAAATTCCCTTGCATATATTATTAACAATATTGTACAATGATGCCCACATTCCACTGGGCCATCTGTCTTTGCAATGCTCACAAATATGGATTTCTACCAATCAGTTGGCCAAGTAGCTCTCATCCAAATTTCTTGGCATAGGTAAATGAGTGTCTCCAGTGCCACATCATTTTGTTGAAAGATTTTAATTTGTATTCCACGAATTCCAGGAGGTTTGTTCTAAGACAATGCCTTCAGTGTACTGTGGACTTCTTCCTTCAATATCATGCCCTCTTGATCGTATGCTACCTCTTGAAATGACTGTAAAACAACTATTTCTTTTTGGTACAATGACTGTGTATTCCTTCCATCTTCTTTTGATGTTTTCTGCATCAGTCAATATTTTCCCATATTGTATGCAAGGGAACTTTGCTAAAGATAATTAAAAAATGGTTGCAACAGTGCATTGACAGGGAACTGCCAGGGGTTTAAACTGGAATCAGATGAGGACATGGAATAAAGGATATCATTGTTAACATCAGATGGATCTTGACTGTAAGCAGAGAATACCAGAAAGATGTTTACCTGTGCTTTATTGACTATGTAAAGGCTTTAGATTATGTGGATCGTGACAAGCTATGGACAACATTGCAGAGAATGAGTATTCTGGAACACTGAATTGTGCTCATGAGGAACCTGTACTTAGACCAAGAAGCAGCTGTTCAAACAGAATAAAGGACCACATGAAGATTTAAAATTAGGAAAGTTGTGCTCCATCTTTCACCATGCTTCTTCAGTATTTATACCATGCAAATAATTCAAGAAACTGGATTTGTGAAGAAGAACATTGCATTAGGGTATGAGGAAGACTCATTAACAACCTGTGATATACAGATGATACAACTTTGCTTGCTGAAAGTGAAGAGGCTTAAAATACCTCCTGATGAAGATCAAAGACTACAGCCTTCAGTAGAATTTCACCTCAATGCAAAGAAAACAAATCCCTACCAATGGACCAATAAAATAAATAGCACCACTCCAAGATAAATGGAGTAAAGACTGAAATTTTCAAAGACTTAATTTTGCTCAGATCAACAATCAACACTCATGTAAACAGCTGTCAAGAAATCAAGCAATGCATTGCATTATGCAAATCTGTTGCACAAGACCTCTTTAAAGTGTTCATGAGCAAAGATGGTACTTTGAAGACCAAGGTGCATCTGACCAAAGCCATGATATTTTCAATAAAGTCATACGTGTGTAAAAGTTGTATAATGAACAAAGAATACAGCAGAAGAATTGATGCACTTGAGTTATGGTGTTGGAGAAGCGTATTGAAAGTACCATGGACCTATAGAAGAATAAATAAGTCTGTTGGAAGGAGTATATCCAGAATGCTCCTTAGAAGGCAGGGCGATGAGATGTCATTTATTATGCATTGAACATATTATCAGGAGGGACCAGTCCCTGGAGCAGACATCATGCTTGGTAAAGTGGAGGGTCAGAGAAAAACCGTAAGACTCCCAAGATATGTATTGGCACATTGGCAGCAGCAACAGACTCAAATGTAGATTGACACAGGACTGGGCAATGTTTCTTTCTGTTGTACATAGGGTTGCGATAAGCCAGTATCCACACGATAGCACCTAACAACAGCAACATATATATATGCACACACACATGTAAGCACACTGGCACTGGATTGCTAATAGTAAGATCAGTTTGCTAATAGTAAGATCAAACCCATCAGTTGTTCCATGGAAATCCTACACAGTGTCACTCTGTGTCAGACTTGATAGTTAACAACACTTAATATATAAGCTCAGTGCTTCAAAGCCAGCAGTGGCTCCTCAAAAGAAAGATCAGGCTCTCCACTTTCATAAAGAGTTGTTATTGTTGTGGTCAGGTGCCATCGAGTCGGAACCAACTCATAGCGGCCCCATGCACAGCAGAACAAAAAATGTCCGATCCTGGGCCAACCTCACTACCATTGCCACACTTGAGTCTATCAATTCTACCACCTGGCCAATCCATCTCATTGGGGGAGCTTTCTCTTTTTCTCTGACCCTCCATCTTACCAAGCATGATATCCTTCTCCAGCGACTGTTCCTTCCTGACAATATGTCCAAAATATGAGAGACGAAGTTTGGTCATCTTGGCCTCCAAGGAGCACTCTGACTGCACTTCTTCCAAAACAGATCTATTGGTTCTTTTGGCAGCCCATGGCACTTTTAGTATTCTCCTCTAACACCACAATTCAAATACATCAATTCTTCTGTGATCTTCCTTATTCACTGTCCAGCTTTCACATCCATATGAGGTTATTGAAAATCCCATGGCTTGGGTCAGGTGCACTTTAGTCCTCAAGCTGACATCTCTGCTCCTCAACACTTTAAAAAGTTCCTGTGCAGCAGATTTGCCTAATGCAATATGTCTTCTGATCTCTTGACTACTGCTGAGTGTTGATAGTTGATCCAAGAAGAATGAAGTTCTTGACAACTTCAATCTTTTCTCCGTTGATAAGAATGTTGTTCATAAAGAATTACTACCTGTAAAATCATACACAAGGTCACTATAATGAAAATTGCCTCAATGGCACTGAGTATTGTTTTGCATATAATCTGGTAGCATAGTGGTTATGAATCGGGTTGCGAACCTTAAAGTCAGCGGTTTGAAACTACCAGCTGCTCCTCGGGAGAAAGATGAGGCTTTCTACTCCCGTTGTAGATTTACACCCTCGGAAACCCTGTACAGGGTCGCTATGGGTCAGAACTGACTCGACGGCACTTAACAACAACAACTATATATATATATATATATAAAACTTCCTTTCCTCCGTTTTTTCTTTGTTTTATCTTTATGAAATATACCTCGACCTCCTTTCAATGGCTCTTTAATGTTTTTGCAGTGCAACTCTGATGATTGCTTTTGTTGTTGTTAAGAGCCATCTAGTCAGTTCCGACCAATTATGATCCTGTATAGGGTTTCTGAGGAGCAACGGGTGAGCTTGAACTGCTGATCTTATGGTTCAAACTAACTTTGCAGTCCAGCGCACTAACCCACAGTACCACACCAGGACTCAACTCTATTATCTGACATGTTAATAAAGTCTTCAGTTATGACCTTTATGTCATTGAAGTTACCTATGGATTTTTTTTAAATTAGCAATTTCCTCTAGCAACATGATTTTCGTTGTTTTTTATGTATTGTACAGAAACTTGTTCTTTTAATTTCCTATTGTTTTGTATTGTATTGTGTTGTTGCTGTTGTTAAATGCCATCAAGTTGGTTCTGACTCGTAGCTACCCGGTATAGGGTATCTGAGGAGTGACTGGTGAGTTTGAAATGCCAACCTTGTGGTTCCAACCATCCTTGTAGTCCTGCACTTATCCTACAGTGCTACACCAGAAGATGCCATTAAGTTGTTCTTTGACTCACAGTAGGAGTGATTTGGGAGCTCAGTGACTCCATATGATAAAGCACTGTTGAGAAAACCTTAAGGTCTGTGGTAGGAGCTTGATAGCTGCTCTGAGAGAGAAAGATGAGGCTTTCTGCTCTCAGGATGATTTAAAGCCTGGGACCCCTATACAGGGTTGCTATGAGCCAGAACCAACTCACTAACACTTAACAGCAACAACAGGAGTGATTCATCATAGGAAAATGTTTTGTTGGTTAAAATATTAGATGAGTGAAGTTTTATCACCCAGAGGGAAGACAGTTTTTTTAAACTTGATGTATTTCCTCAGATATGATTAATCTCTTAATTAACAAGTTTCACATTTAGTATATGATTGCAGTAATTAGTGCAAGTATCTGAATTTTCAAGAATTTCCTACAAATCACATTTAAAATAGTTGGAAGAATTTTAATAACAATGAAGATGAAATGATAGTTTAGTAATTTTCTTGATCTCCATTAAGTAGTGAAGAATGTGTATTTTCTAGTTAGCAGAGAATCAAAAATGGTTTTATTTTTTAACCTAATCGCTTACTTCTACTTTTCTTGTCAAATAGCTGTAAATTGAGTTGAAAGTTGATTCTTCTCATCATTTTACTCCCTTCGTACCTTGCTCCTATCACTACAACTGGAATGTGTGTTCAGTTATCATTGATCATTCCCCATTCCCAGTCATATTACCAGCTTTATAACTCTAAACCTTTACTTGTGCTTTCCTGCTCTCCTAAGTCCTCCAAAGTTCTTGACAATTTCTAGATTAAGAAAATTTCAACTCCTCCTTCAAGAAAGTGTGAAAAGTCATCTCATTTCTATCTTTTATTTTTCAATGACACATTAATTATTGTTCTTGTTAAGTGCCTGCTATCCAGTCAGTACTGACTGATAGCAACATTATGCACAACAGAACAGAACACTGCCTGATCCTGTGCCAAACTCACAATTGTTACTACGCTTGAATCCATTGTTGGTGCCACTGTGCAAGTCCATATCATTAGGGGGTCTTCCTCTTTTTAACTGACCCTCCACTTCACCAAACATGATGTCCTTCTCCAGGAACTGGTCTCTTCTAATAATTTGTCCGAAGTATGAGAAACAAAGTCTGGCTATCAGGCTTCTAAGGAACACTCTGACTTTACTTCTTTCAACACACATTTGTTTGTTCTTTTGGCAGATCATGGTACTGTTAATTTCCTCCTCCAACACCATCCTCAAATGTATCAATTCTTGTATGATGATCTTCCTTATTCAGTGTCCAAGTGTCACATGAATATGAAGTTATTGAAAATTCCATGATTTGGGTCAGGTGCACCTTAGTCCTAAAATTAACACCTTTGCTTTTGAATGTACCTTTAAAAAGGTTTTGTGCATCAGATCTGTGTAATGCTATACATCTTGATTTCTTGGCAGCAGTTTCTATGAGTGTTGATAATTGATCCAAGCAAAATGAAGTCTTTGACAACTTCAATATTTTCTCCATTTGTCTTGATGTTATTTATTGGTCCAGTGGTAAGGACTTATGTTATCTTTACATTGAAGTCCAACCATACTGAAGGCTATGGTCTTTGATCTTCATTAGTAAGTATTTTATGTCCTCTTCACTTTCAGCAAGCAAGGTTGTATCATCTACATATTGCAGGTGGTTAATGAGTTTTCCTATAATCCTCATGCCACATTTTTCTTTATATAACCAGCTTCTTGAATTATTTGCTCAGCATACAGATTGAATAAATATGGTGAAAGAATAAAACCTTGGCACACACCTTTGCTAACTGTAAACCATTCAGTGTTGCCATGTTCTGTTCGAACAACTGCCTTTTGGTACAGGTACAGATTCCTCATGAGCACAATTGAGTGTTCAGGAATACTCATACTTCGCAATGTTGCCCATAGCCTGTTATGATCCACACAATGGAAAGCCTTTGGTTAGTCAATAAAGCACAGGTGAACATCATTCTTGTATACTCTGCTTTCAGCCAAGATCCATTTGACATCTGAAATTATATCCTTCATTTCACATCCTTGTCTGAATTTAACTTGATTCACAGGAAGTTCTCTTTCAATGTATTGCTGCAACTGCTTTTGAATTATCTTTAGCAAAATTTTATTTGCATATGATTTTAATTAAATTGTCAGATGATCAGCACATTACTTGGGTTACTTCTCTTTGGAATGGGCACAAGTATGGATCTCTTCCTATCAGTTGGCCAGGTATCTGTCTTTCAAATTTCTTGGCATAGGTGGGTGAGTACCCTCAGTGCTGTATCAGTTTGTTGAAAGATATCTGTTTGTGTTGCATCAATTCCCAGAGGCTTGTTCTTGGCAGTTAAAAGTGCCTTCAATGCACTTTTAACTTCTTCGTTAAGTATCATTTACTCTAGATCGTGTTCTACCTCTTAAAATGGTTGCATATGGACCATTTCTTTTGGAAAGTTCTTTATGCTTTCTGCATAATTCAATATTTTGTTCATAGTATTCAATATTCAAGATGACCAAACCTCGTCTCTCATACTTTGGACATATTGTCAGGAGAGACTAGTCTCTGGAGAAGGATATCATGTTTGGGAAGGTGGAGGGTCAGAGAAAAAGAGGAAGATGGATTAGCCAAGTGGCAGCATCGATGGACTCAACCATGGCAACAGTGGTGAGGTTGGCCCTGGATCAGGCAGTGTTTCATTCTGCTGTGTGTAAGGTCGCTGTGGGTTGGTACCGCCTTGATGACACCTAACAACAACAACAACAACATTCAATATTGAAAATCAGTCTTGAACTTTTTATTAATTTCCCTTTTGTGCTCTTCCCTTTTGATTTTCTAACTTCATGACTTTGTACATTTCATTTAATATTTGATTTTGTCTCCTAATTTTTTGTCTTTTGAAATTTTCTATTTAACTTTTTACTTCCTCATTTCTTTCTTTCTTTTTTTTCAAGTTTTTATTGTGAACTGAGTGATAGTTTGCATGGTATAACATCAGCTTTACATTCATCCTATCGTATGTTAATTCATTGCAATGATTATAATTCCTTCCATGCATCATCAAGCAACCAAAGGGTACACCCTGCAAGCCTGCACCCTGGCTGTCAGCACATACCCCTCTCCCTCCCTGAGTCAAGAGACCCCAGCCCCTCCAATTCTCCAGGTCATCATCTCTGCTTCCATCTCTGGTGTCACTGCTTCTCTTGATAGGGTCCCGTACTCCACTCTCCTCCCTTGATGGTCCCAGGGACCTCTGCTCCTGGACTGAAAAATCAACCACTCCCCTCTTTTTGTTACAAAACATCTACCTTTACATTTGCAACACTCACAATCAGTCTTGATAGCAATTATTCATGATTGAACCACAAGAGACTTATCCCCATCGCCTTTCATCAGCTCCATCCAGACAGGATGGAAACCATTCAGTGGAGATTCGACTTTTTCCCTCACCCTGGAACTAGGTTTCCTCTTGAAAGCTTGAAACCAGCCACTTCTTGACTTTGTAC
>NW_006408727.1:4090704-4096556 GCF_000296735.1 Chrysochloris asiatica | reverse complement strand
TCTGATCATCCAGCCATTGAAGCCAAGTCAAGTGGGTATTATCTGCAAATGTGGGTGTTCTTGTGCATATGCCCTCACTTTTTATCAGCTGGACACGTCACTCTCCACTCTAGTCCTCTGTGGCTATGTTACTGACACTGGGCCAAGGAGTCCCCAGGTCTTACCACACTTCTGTCAACGAGGTCTCCACCTGGGTTCACAGGAGTCTTTTGAATGTGATAGGAATTTGCTTGCAGCTTCATTGTTGTTTTTTCTCTCACTTCCTTTTATTGGTGACCACTTTGGTCACCAGTCAGAGCACATGTCTGCTTGTGTATTCCCCTTGAGTGTTAGTCTTGGAAGGGGGTTTGCCCTGAGGGGACCCAAACCCTTGCCTTAATGTCTCCTAGGCAAACAACTTGCTTGTTCTTGTAGTAGTCAGTCAGACTGCCATTATTGTTTTTTTTTTTTTTTTCCTGTTGGTGTTACTTTCAGGAAGTAGCTTCTGTTCTTCTAGCTACTCCAGGCTGTTCTGCTTTTCCTCTCAAGTGGAAATTTCCCGCCTCAGAAGATTCTGGGTGGGGTTCAGGATTCCACCTATTGTCTTATGCAATGCAAAGGCTCTGCAGGAAGCCTCCTTCACAGGGCAAGTTCTAGCCCTGTTTTAGGTATTCCAATCAGTTATAGAAGATGGACTTACAAGCGGTCTATGGTGATGTTTCTGGTTATTCTTTTCTCTTTCCCTCAAGTGTCTATTTTATAATAGTAGGCATGGGAAAGACATGGGAAACCAAGATTCAAAAGACAGCCAAGGCAAGTGGTCGGGTCCCCTCAGAGAAAACCCCCTCCCGAGACTAAGACTCAGTGGGAATACACACTGTGATTGGTGACCACGTTCGACACCGATAAGGGGAAGTGAGGGAAAAACAGCAATGAAGCGGTGAGCTAAGCCCTACAACGTTCAATAGACTTCTGTGAACTCGGGTGAAGACCTAGTTGGCCAGCAGTGTGGCAAGACCTGGGGACCCTTGGGCCCAGAGTCAGTGACATAGCCACAGAGGACTAGAGTGGAGAGTGAAGCGTCCAGCTGATAAGAAGAGAGGGCATATGCATAAGAACACCCACACTTGCAGATAATACCTATTTGTCCTGGCTTTGATGACTGGATGATCGGAGCTCAACCAGAAGTAAAAAGAAGAGAAAAAAAAAAAAAGACAGCCAAGTATCTTAACATTATTTTCCTCTTTCTGGTTACAAACCAGGCTGCTAATGTCAAGGACAGCAGTTTGAAACTATCAGCTGTTCTGTGGGAAAAAGATGAAGCGTTCTGGTCCCATAAAGATTTACCACCTTGGAAACCCTGTACAGGGTCGCTATAAGTCAGAACCAACTCCAAGGTACATAACCACCACCCAACAATCATACCATGCCTCAATCCCTGTATCCCAGAGTCCTGTTGTTCCAAGGTTGAGCATACATCATTACTTACCTCTATCCCACTTAACCCATGCAAACCTGCCTAACTGATCTCCCATCCACCTTATTCTTCCATTCTCTTCCCCTTTCTTATGTATTGCCTCCCCACAGCATCCAAACTTTCCTGTGTCTATTTCCTACCCTGTTCTTCACCTTTCCCTCCCTCCTCTCACCCCACCCCATACACCCCAATAACCAGCAGAGATCCCCCCCTTTTAGTGTGGATACTTTTTCTTAAGCTTTTACAATAATGGTCCTATGCAGTATTTCTCCTTTTTGACTGACTAAACCTACTCATTTTTTTACATTTGCTTATATATCTCTATACTGGAGAGCAAATTTCAAAGTCCTTTCTGACATCCATTTTGGTCTTTTTCTTCTTTCTTGTGCTCTTTATGACTATTTTCTTCCTCCCTGTGTAATGTTCATGACGTCTCTCTCAACTTTTCTTGTCCTTGGTCATTGGTGTCTAATTCATCAAATCTGTTCTTGAAATAATCTTTAAATTTTTTGTGGGATATATTCAAGGTCGTATTTTGGCTCTCATTACTTCTTTTAATTTTCTTCAGCCTCACCATGAACTTGCAAATGAGCAATAGGCTGTTCCACAGTCTGCCCCTGGCTTTGTTTGGCTGATGATGTGGAGCTTTACCACTGGCTCTTTCCACAGATATATTCCATTTGATTGCTGTGAAGTGAATGTGCATTGTTGTCTTTTATGCTATTTAAAAAAGGTATTTGCTATGGTCTTGCAAAATTCTATCATGCAATCTCCAGCATCCTTTCTGTCACCAAGAGCATATTTTCCAGCTACTGATCCTTCCTCATTGTTTTCAACCTTTTTCATTCCAATCACCAGTAATTATTAATACATTTTGATTATTTTTTTGATAAATTTCAGACTGAAAAAGTTGGTAGAATTCTTCAATTTCATCATCACCAACTTAAGTGGTTCCACAAAAATTTGAATAATAATTGTATTAATTGGTCTTCCTTGTTGGTTGTTGTTGTTGTTAAGTGTTGTCAACTCAGTTCTGACTGGTAGTGACCCTGAATAGGGTTTCTGAAGAGTGGCTGGTGAGTTTGAAATGGCGACCTTGCATTTCAAACCGACTTTGCGGTCCAGTGCATTAACATGCAGTGCCACACCAGGACACCAGTCTTCCTTGGAGGTGTATGGATATCCTTTCACAGACAGCATTGTACTTCAAGATAAACATGGGGGAACTCCTGAACCCATGGACAAAGACCTAGCCACAGAGGGCTAGAGCTGATTGTGAAGCCTCCAGCTGATATGAAGTGAGAAGAGACACACAGAAATGCCCAAACTTGCAGATAGTACCCATCTGACTTCGCTTCGATGGCTTGATGATCAGAACTTTATTAGAGGAAGAAAAAGACATTTGATAAAGGAAGAAATTGTAAATTGATACAATTTGATGACCTTAACCTGTACTTATGGATGGAGTAACTGAAAATACCAACTGAGAGTCTTCACATCAAGGATCAAACCTAGCCCCTCTGCACACAGGGTTGATAAGAATGGACAACTAAAACATTGGCTACCCAAAAGTGGCTGGCTTACAAGTTTTCAAGAGGGAGTTTTAGTTTCAGAGTGTGTGGGAGAAGGTAGAATCCCCACTGAATAGTTTACCTCTTGTCTAGATGGGTCCATGAAGGGAACTGGGGATAGGATTCATTTAATTTAATAATGAGCAATTGTTATCATACCTAATTGTGATTGTCACAACTGTAAAGGTAGAAGCTGTGTAACAAAAAGGGGTGAGTAGTTAATCTTACACTCCAGAAAGAGGACTCTAGGACCATCAAGAGAGAAGAGCATGAGCAGAACACGGGACCCTAGCCAGAGAAGCAGCGACACTAGAGATGGAGACAGATGTGAAGGCATGGAGAGATTGAGCAGCTGAGGACTCTAGACTCATGGAAAGCAAAAGGCTGTGTGTAGACAGCCAGGAGACTGGCTTGCAAAATGCGTCCTTTGGTTGTTTAAACGATTATATATTCCTGCATGGTTTTCTTGTACATCAAAAACAAAACAAAACAAAAAACGGTGGGGGGAGGGATTCTTGAAAAAAGAAACAATCTATGATGGTTTTGTGGGGAGTTGGAAATGATTCATGCACTAGAGGGTAGACACAAGTTGACATGGGTGACAGGGCAGGCAATATACAACAGAAGGGAGGTTGGCAGCGGAAAGATGGGGGTGATGGGAGACACAGGGAGGAATGCAGTGATTAAAGTGAATAGAGGTAAATACTGTTAACTGTTGATGCATGGAGGGAATTGGAACGACTATAATGAAGCAAAGAATATGATTTGTTGAATGTAAAACTGCTCTGTAAACCTTCACTCAATTCACAATAAAAAGTTTAATAAAGCAAAAAAGATAGATCTATAAATGTTCTTTTTGTTGAATGTGACGATATTGTAAATGATGTAGTTGATAGATTCTCAAAATGACCAAAGCTGTCCATTGTTGTTGTCAAGTGCCGCCAAGTCAGTTCTGACCCATTGCGACCCTGTACAGGGTTTTCAAGGCTGTAAATCTTTACAGGAGCAGAAAGCCTCATCTTTCTCCTGTGGAGCAGCTGGTAGTTTTGAACTGCTGACCTTGCATTTCGCAGCCTGATTCATAACCACTATGCTACCAGAGATTCTAAGCAGTCCATTATAGTTCACTAATGCCTAGGATATCGATGTTTATGCATTCCATTTTGACAGTTTTTTCTAGGTTTATACTTTGTACATTCCATGTTACGATTATTAATGGATGTTACAGCTGTTGGTCCTCATTTTCTATTTATACTTATTTAATATTAATTATTGGTGTTGTTAGTGCCATTGAGTCTATTCCAACCCATAGTGACCCTGCATGGGATTTCCGCGAAGCTGCTGGTAAGTTTGAATCTCTAACCTTGCAATTCAAACAGACCTTGTGGTACAGTGCATTAACCCACAGCTCCACACCATTTATTCGATTACTTCAAAAATATAGAACTTTTATTGTATAGTTTTAAATATATAATTATTCTGTCACTCTCTTTAAATTGTTTGACCTTGAACAAGTTATGTAATATCTACAGATGAGAAAACTGAATAAAGGAAAGAATTAATCTGAAATTTATTTGGAAAGAAAAGTGCTCACTTATATAATAATCTGTTTGCAATACATTTATTCCTGAATTCATTTTAGTCTTCTGTCACAAATCATCTATTTTAAATACTTTTTTTCTTCAGGAGCTAAGTATTAAAAAGTATTAATTTATAAAATAATAAGAACAAAAGTAAATATTTTTCATTAAAAATAATTATCAGGAGGGTAACAGGTCCTTGAGAAGGACATCATGCTTGCTAAAGTGAGGGTCAACAAAACAAAGAACATCACTCAACAAGTTGGACTCATTTAATGTCTGCAACAATGGGTTCAAAGCTGTTGTAAAGATGGTGCTGGACTTGGCCATGTTTTTTGTTGTTGTTGTACATAGGGTCACCGTGAGTTGTAACTGAACAAAGGCAATAAACAATAATAACAACAAACTTTACTCTAAATTAACGTCATGAATGTTAATACTTCCAAAAAGATATTCTAATACAATATCATTAAAATAAGAGACTTGGTAGTCATTTATCTCTGATTTTGCCAGGGTCGCTGTGTTGGAACCAACCCAAAGGCACTTAACAACAACAATAGTCTTTGTGTGGAGTCCTGCTGTGACACTAGATAAGCACTAGACTGCTGACAAAACATCAACAGTGCAAACCCACCAGTTGCTCCTCAGAAACCCTAAATAGTGTTGTTATGAATCAGAACCAACTCAACAGCACTTAACAACAGAGACTAAAGACTAACAAACAAAAATTTCCAGTGGGCTGAGTCCCCCTTTTGAAAGGTCTCACTAGGGGAGTATACATTGTTGTTGGTATTGTTGTTAGCTGCCATTGTGTCGGTACCGACTCATAGCAACCTTATGCACAGCAGAATGAGATACTGCCGGATCCTGGGCCAACCTCACTATTGTTGTCATGCTTGAGCCCATTGATGATGCCACTTTGCCAATCCATATCGCTGGGGTCTTCCTCTTTTTCTCTGACCCTCAATCCTACCAAACATGATATCCTTCTCCAGTGACTGGTCCCTTCCTGACACTATGTCCGAAGTATGGAAGATAAAATTTGGCCATCCTGGTCTTCAAGGAGCACTCTAGCTGCACTTCTTCCAATACAGATCTGTTGGTTCTTTTGGCAGCCCATGGCACTTTTTTTTTGTTTTGTTTTGCTTTTTATTTTTTTTGTTTTTTGTTTTTTTCCCACTCAGGCATATATAATAAATCACATCTCCAAAGGGCACATTCTGCAAGTCTGCTCCTGGCCACCAG